>NW_024607790.1:0-37136 GCF_018296145.1 Oncorhynchus tshawytscha | reverse complement strand
GTTACGTATTGCTAATTTAATTTTATTTATTTGATAATATCTGTAGTGAATCTGTTATTCAATGAGTTTGTGAGCTAATAGTCCTGTCCTGCTAAGCATTCAAAATGTAATGAGTACTTTTGGGTGTAAGGAAAATGTATGGAGTAAAAAGTACATTCTTATCTTTCGGAATGTAATGAAGTAAAAAGTTGTGAAAAAAAAAAAAAAAGATACCCAAAAACAACTTAAGTAGTGATCAAAAAATGTTTTTACAGAAATACTTTAGGCCAGGCAAAGCAGCGCCAGGGATAGGCCAGGACAGTGTTTGGGTTAGGCCAGGCCAGGCATACTGTGTCTATCTAGTGTAAACAGGATCTGTCGGGCAGCCTCCCAAATAGCACCCTGTATTATTCTAAATAGCACCCCGTTCCCTATATTATCATAAATAGCACCCCGTTCCCTATATTATCCTAAATAGCACCCTATATTCTGCCAAATAGCACCCTGTTCCCTATATTCTTCCAAATAGCCCCCTGTTCCCTATATTATTCTAAATAGCACCCCGTTCCCTATATTATCATAAATAGCACCCCGTTCCCTATATTATCATAAATAGCACCCTATATTCTGCCAAATAGCACCCTGTTCCCTATATTCTTCCAAATAGCACCCTGTTCCCTGTATTCTTCCAAATAGCACCCTGTTCCCTATATTCTTCCAAATAGCACCCCGTTCCCTGTATTCTTCCAAATAGCACCTTGTTCCCTATATTCTTCCAAATAGCACTCTGTTCCCTATATTCTTCCAAATAGCACCCTGTTCCCTATATTCTTCCAAATAGCACCCCGTTCCCTATATTATTCCAAATAGCACCTCGTTCCCTATATTCTTCCAAATAGTACCCTGTTCCCTATATTCTCCCAAATAGCACCCTGTTCCCTATATTATTCTAAGTAGCACCCTGTTCCCTATATTATTCCAAATAGCACCCTGTTCCCTATATTCTCCCAAATAGCACCCTGTTCCCTATATTATTCTAAGTAGCACCCTGTTCCCTATATTATTCCAAATAGCAACCTGTTCCCTATATTCTCCCAAATAGCACCCTGTTCCCTATATTCTTCCAAATAGCACCCTGTTCCCTATATTCTTCCAAATAGCACCCCGTTCCCTATATTATTCCAAATAGCACCTCGTTCCCTATATTCTTCCAAATAGTACCTTGTTCCCTATATTCTCCCAAATAGCACTCTGTTCCCTATTTTCTTCCAAATAGCACCCTGTTCCTATATTATTCCAAATAGCACCCTGTTCCTATATTATTCCAAATAGCACTCTGTTCCCTATATTCTCCCAAATAGCACCCCGTTCCCTATATTATTCCAAATAGCACCTCGTTCCCTATATTCTTCCAAATAGTACCTTGTTCCCTATATTCTCCCAAATAGCACTCTGTTCCCTATTTTCTTCCAAATAGCACCCTGTTCCCTATATTATTCCAAATAGCACCCTGTTCCCTATATTATTCCAAATAGCACCCTGTTCCCTATATTATTCCAAATAGCACTCTGTTCCCTATATTCTCCCAAATAGCACCCTGTTCCCTATATTCTCTGGCTCAGAGTTATTTCCTGCCTCTCCTTCGCCTTAGCATGATCTACCACTGTGTGGCATGTGGAATGGGAGCGGTCACCACGGCAACGGAAAGCCTTGCCCACCACCGGAGCGAGAGAGAGAGAGCAGAAAAGGGGGAGGGAAGGAGAGAGGGGAATGTTAACCCAGAGAGACATACGTACATACTGGCACACACACACACACAGCGAGTGATCAAGATTACAATGGAGACAGAGTGCAGGCAGGTAGGCAGGTAGGGATGTAGGCAGTTAGGCAGGAAGTTAGGCTGGCATGCAGGAAGGCAGGTAGGGATGTAGGCAGGCAAGCAGGGATGCAGTTAGGCAGGAAGTTAGGCTGGCATGCAGGAAGGCAGGTAGGGATGTAGGCAGGCAAGCAGGGATGCAGGCAGGCAGGAAGGCAGGAAGTTAGGCTGGCATGCAGGATTTACTGAGAAGGTTAACAGGAGCAGCATTACCAACATTAGAGTCACACCCAGATTACAAGGAAGCGAGATTACAATGGAGACAGTGTGCAGGCAGACAAGGATGCAGGCAGGCAGGGATTCAGTTAGGCAAGTAGGCAGGCACGCAAGGATTTACTGATAAGGAGCCGCATTACCAGTATTATAGTTAGCCCCACAACCAGAGTCAATAGGATTAACATGGATAGTCTTCAGTTCTAACTCAGGTGCTAATAGAATTAGACGACACACACAGCTAGAAACACAGTCACATACAGTACCTTGTGGAAAGAGAAACACACAGTCACATACAGTACCTTGTGGAAAGAGAAACACACAGTCACATACAGTACCTTGTGGAAAGAGAAAACACAGTCACATACAGTACCTTGTGGAAAGAGAAAACACAGTCACATACAGTACCTTGTGGAAAGAGAAACACACAGTCACATACAGTACCTTGTGGAAAGAGAAACACACAGTCACATACAGTACCTTGTGGAAAGAGAAAACACAGTCACATACAGTACCTTGTGGAAAGAGAAAACACAGTCACATACAGTACCTTGTGGAAAGAGAAACACACAGTCACATACAGTACCTTGTGGAAAGAGAAAACAGATGGGTTACATCTTAGTGCTGTGATGAGATGAGATAGTGGCAGACCACATTTGTGATGTAACATGTAACATGCTGTCTACAACATGCTGTCTACAACAACATGCTGTCTACAACAACATGCTGTCTACAACAACATGCTGTCTACAACATGCTGTCTACAACATGCTGTCGTAGGCTAAATCAAAAGCAAATGGTCGTCATCAGTGTGTACGGTTATATACCCACAATAATATGTTGATTGTGAATAGCCAGATTAATATAAAAGTTACATTTAAGTGTTTACATGCGTTTCAAGCACTACAATTTTCCTTCTAATCCTGTTTACATGGACAAATCTGATATCAGGCGGCCTGATGAGACTTTTATGAATGCTGAAAATCGCCAATCGAAATAAACATTCTACCACAGCGACGATGATATTTGTTGCGAAGCCGAAAACTATTTCTAAGATGAATACTTAGAGTTTTTCCGAACTCACTTCACTCGCGTAAAGGAAGGAAACTCGTGCTGCACATGTGCAGATCAAATACACCGATGTAATTCTGATTAAGGAATTTACATCTTGTAATAATTTGAAAGATTGCTCAGAAAACCAGGTGTTTTATTCAGCGTATGCTTACTTAGATTATGATTTTACACAGATTAAGATAAGCAGAGTAAGTTGTTTACATGACTAACGCCATACTTGGCCTTCTGCCATAATTAGTTTTTTATCGAGTTATTAGTGTGCATGTAAACATACTAATTTCTGAAAAGCACACTGACCCCGGAGATCCAGAGAGAGATGTGGATGACAGCGGTTTTACTGAACTGAACTGGAGATTCTGTGATGAGCTGAGCTGAGCTGAGCAGCCAGCTTCAAATCAAATCAAATGTATTTGTCACATACACATGGTTAGCAGATGTTAATGCGAGTGTAGCGTAATGCTTGTGCTTCTAGTTCCGACAATGCAGTAATAACCAACGAGTAATCTAACCTAACAATTCCAAAACTACTACCTTGGACACACAAGTGTAAAGGGATAAAGAATATGTACATAAAGATATATGAATGAGTGATGGTACAGAACGGCATAGGCAAGATGCAGTAGATGGTATTGAGTACAGTATATACATATGAGATGAGTAATGTAGGGTATGTAAACATATTAAGTAGCATTGTTGAAAGTGGCTAGTGATATATTTTACATCAATTCCCATTATTAAAGTGGCTGGAGTTGAGTCAGTGTGTTGGCAGCAGCCACTCAATGTTAGTGGTGGCTGTTTAACAGTCTGATGGCCTTGAGATAGAAGCTGTTTTTCAGTCTCTCGGTCCCTGCTTTGATGCACCTGTACTGACCTCGCCTTCTGGATGATAGCGGGGTGAACAGGCAGTGGCTCGGGTGGTTATTGTCCTTGATGATCTTTATGGCCTTCCTGTGACATCGGGTGGTGTGGGTGTCCTGGAGGGCAGGTAATTTGCCCCCGGTGATGAGTTGTGCAGACCTCACTACCCTCTGGAGAGCCTTACGGTTGTGGGCGGAGCAGTTGCCGTACCAGGCGGTGATACAGCCAGACAGGATGCTCTCGATTGTGCATCTGTAGAAGTTTGTGAGTGCTTTTGGTGACAAGCTGCATTTCTTCAGCCTCCTGAGATTGAAGTGACGCTGCTGCACCTTCTTCACGACGCTGTCTGTGTGGGTCGACCAATTCAGTTGGTCCGTGATGTGTATGCCGAGGAACTTAAAACTTACTACCCTCTCCACTATTGTCCCATCGATGTGGATAGGGTGGTGCTCCCTCTGCTGTTTCCTGAAGTCCACGATCATCTCCTTTGTTTTGTTGACGTTGAGTGTGAGGTTATTTTCCTGACACCACACTCCGAGGGCCCTCACCTCCTCCCTGTAGGCAACTCGTGGTTGTTGGTAATCAAGCCTACCACTGTAGTGTCGTCCGCAAACTTGATGATTGAGTTGGAGGCGTGCATGGCCACGCAGTCGTTGGTGAACAGGGAGTACAGGAGAGGGCTCAGGTCGCACCCTTGTGGGGATCAGCGGGGTGGAGATGTTGTTACCTACCATCACCACCTAGGAGCGGCCCGTCAGGAAGTCCAGTACCCAGTTGCACAGGGCGGCGTTCGAGACCCCGGGTCGAGACCCAGTACTTCCGGCGCTGACAGAGATGGCTGCCTCGCTTCGCGTTCCTAGGAAACTGTAGTATTTTGTTTTTTTACGTGTAAATTCCATCTCCTACGTGTAAATAAATTCCAGTAAAAAGCCTAGAGCATAGAATTTAAAAGGTATTTTCGAATATTATTCATCCTTATCAGACACATTTTTTTTTACATGGATGATACATTGGAGATAATATAAGACAAGTACTGGAAACAATAGAACACTATGAAAAATCTGGGAAACCAGGCCTGCTATTCATAGCTAACTTTGAAAAGGCTTTTGATTAAGTATGACTGGAATGTTTATATAAATGCCTGGAATATTTCAATTTATAATTGCCCTCATCTCAGAAGTTTTAAACTGTCAAGAGAAGTTAAACAAGGTTGTCCACTATCGGCATATCTATTTACTATGGCCAATGAAATGTTAGCTATTAAAATCAAATCCAACAATAATATCAAGGGGCTAGAAATCCAGGGTTTAATAACAAGTTGTCATTGTACGCTGATGATTCATGTTTTCTTTTAAATCCACAATTTGAATCCCTCCACAGCCTCATAGAGGATCTAGATACTTTTCCTAACCTCTCTGGATTACATCCAAATTATGATAAGTGTACTATATTATGTATTGGATAACTAAAAAATGTAACTTTTGCATTACCTTGTAGTTTACCAATTAAATGGCCTGACGGGGTGTGGATACACTCGGTATACATATCCAGAAAGAACGAAATCATCTCACTACAATACATGTTAATAGAAAGTTAGCAAAATAATTAAGATATTGCTACCATGGAAAGGAAAATACCTGTCTATTTGTGGAAAAATCACCTTGATTAACTCTTGAGTCATATCCCAGTTGACCTATTTGCTTATGGTCTTGCCTACACTCAGTAACCTGTTTTTTTAAATTTCACGAGCAAAAAATATATCTATATTTTTTTAATGGTAAACCAAACAAAATTAAACGGGCTTATTTACATAATCAATATGAGTTCGTAGAGCAAACATTTTTAAATATTAAAGCATTAGACCTCTAACTAAAGGCATCCATCATATAAAAGCTACACTTATATCCAAACTGGTTCTCAAGCAGATTAGTAAGGTCTCACACCATGTTCAAGAACAGCTTTTTCCCTTTATTCAAATGACAACTTCTCACTTTCGGTTATTTGATCATGAAATCATCTCTAAAATATTGCTATTTTTAAAACAAACCATAGAAAGTTGGTTGCAGTTTCAGTTTAATCCACCAGAAAAGACAGAACAAATAATATAACAAATATTGTTGTAATTCTCAAATATAGTAAATGATTTAAAAACATACTTTTTGATCAATTTAAAAAAAGTTCTAATCTTTGTAAATGATATCCTAAATAGGTCTAGCGGAGTTATGTCACACATGCAGCTAACTAAAATATATGGCAATGTCTGCTCTACCCAAAATTACAACCAACTAACAGCTAATTGCAGCACAATACAAATAGTCTGGGTGGCCATTTGATTAGCTGTTCAGGAGTCTTATGGCTTGGTGGTAGAAGCTGATAAGAAGCCTTTTGGACCTAGACTTGATGCTCCGGTACAGCTTGCTGTGCGGTAGCAGAGAGAACAGTCAATAACTATTGGTGACTGGAGTCTTTGACAATTTTTAGGGCCTTCCTCTGACACCACCTGGTACAGAGGTCCGGGATGGTTTTCAAACACCTTGACGTTTGTTACTTTACAGGTTTATTCTAAAATTGATTATTTAAAAAAGAATGGGAGAAACTATAAAAACCTGTTTGTCATTACGTGGTATTGTGTGTAATGTGATGAGGGGGGGGAACTATTTAATCAATTTTGTAACATAAAAAATGTGGAAAAAGTCAAGCGGTCTGAATACTCTCCGAATGCACTGTGTATAGGTACAGATTTACAAGAAAATACATGGGGGAGCGTCTGTGATGAGCTGGAGCGTAACTGGAGCGTCTGTGATGAGCTGGAGCGTAACTGGAGCGTCTGTGATGAGCTGGAGCGTAACTGGAGCGTCTGTGATGAGCTGGAGCGTAACTGGAGCGTCTGTGATGAGCTGGAGCGTAACTGGAGCGTCTGTGATGAGCTGGAGCGTAACTGGAGCGTCTGTGATGAGCTGGAGCGTCTGTGATGAGCTGGAGCATAACTGGAGCGTCTGTGATGAGCTGGAGCGTAACTGGAGCGTCTGTGATAAGCTGGAGCGTAACTGGAGCGTCTGTGATGAGCTGGAGCGTAACTGGAGCGTCTGTGAGCTGAGCTGGAGCGTAACTGGAGCGTCTGTGATGAGCTGGAGCGTAACTGGAGCGTCTGTGATGAGCTGGAGCGTAACTGGAGAGCTGTCTGTGATGAGCTGGAGCGTCTGTGATGAGCTGGAGCATAACTGGAGCGTCTGTGATGAGCTGGAGCGTAACTAGAGCGTCTGTGATAAGCTGGAGCGTAACTCTGTGATGAGCTGGAGCGTAACTGGAGCGTCTGTGATGAGCTGGAGCGTAACTGGAGCTGGAGCGTCTGTGATGAGCTGGAGCGTAACTGGAGCGTCTGTGATGAGCTGGAGCATGATGAGCTGGAGCGTAACTGGAGTGTCTGTGATGAGCTGGAGCGTCTGTGATGAGCTGGAGCGTAACTGGAGTGTCTGTGATGAGCTGAGCTGAGCAGCCTCAAATAACAGGAGCGTCTGTGAAGAGCTGAGCTGAGCTGCCAGCCTCAAATAACTGGAGAGCAGGGGATGAGCTGAGCTGAGCCTAACAGCCAGGATCAAGTAACTGTGCGATGAACTGAGCTCAATAGCCAGGCTCAAATACCTGGAGCGTCAGTGACGATCCTTTGTTTCTAAATAGCTTTCTCTCTATCCTCTCTTTCTAAATATCTCTTTCTCTCTATCCCCTCTTCCTAAATATCTCTTTCTCTATCCTCTCTTTCTAAATATATCTTTCTATCCTCTCTAAATATCTGTCTCTTTATCTATTTCTTTCTGTAAAACTTTATCTAAGTAAGTTATGCAGACAACAAGCTCTTGCAGTCTCACTGTAGAATTTGATGTTTCTCCAAATGTCAAAATTCAAAGTGTTTTTGACACCCTGGGCTGACTCCTGCTCAGTGTAGTTCTGGTTCTCCAAATGTCAAATTTAGAAGGATAAGGGTTAAGGTTTGGGATAGGGTTAAAACATGAAGTTTATGCACTCATTCCAGATGTTTAGGGTAAGGGTTAAGGTTTGGGATAGGGTTAAACTTTTTTTTTAAAGCATCCACCATTGGGATTGAACATGTAACCTTCTGATTCAGTGTCATGGGATTCAGCAATCCACCACTCCCTTCCACAACACCTTTACAAAACTGAAGCCTACTTGATGGTAATAGTGCTGCCCCTAGTGGCCGGTTTTGAATACATTTCCCGAAGTGCGTAGATGTCCAAGTCACTCTTGAGCGATCTGCCTGAGACAGAGCATAACAGAACATTGTCCTAGCCATACATAGAAACACGCACAATCCCCCCCTCTCCACAAACGCACAATCCCCCCTCCACACACGCACACAATTCCACTCCCCACACACACACAATCCCTCCTCCCCACACACACACAATCCCTCTCCACACACACACACAATCCCCGCCTCCCCACACACGCACAATCACCCCTCCATACACATGCACAATTCCCTCCCCACACACACAATCCCACCTCCCACACACACAATTCCCCCTCCCCATACACAATCCCCCCTCCCCACACACAAGCCCCCACAATACACACAATCCCCCCTCCCCACACACAATCCCCCCTCCCCCCATACACAATCCACACACAATCCCCCCTCCCACACACACAATCCCCCCTCCCCACACACAATCCTCCCCACACACAATCCTCCCCTCCCCACACACAATCCACCCCCCACACACAATCCACCCCCACACACACAACCCCCCTCACCACACACCCCTCCACACACACAATCCCTATTACTAGTCTGTTCAACCTCTCTTTCATATCGTCCGAGATTCCTAAAGATTCAATGGGGGATGACACTCTAGACCCAAAATATTACAGACCTATATCTATCCTGCCCTGCCTTTCTAAAGTCTTTGAAAGCCAAGTTAACAAACAGATCACTGACCATTTTGAATCCCATCGTACCTTCTCCGCTGTGCAATCCGGTTTCTGAGCTGGTCACGGGTGCACCTCAGTCACGCTTAAGATACTAAACGATATCATAACCGCCATCGGTAAAAGAGTACTGTGCAGCCGTCTTCATCTATCTGGCCAAGGCTTTTGACTCTGTCAATCACCGTATTCTTATCTGCAGACACTACAGCTTTGATTTCTCAAATGACTGCCTTGCCTGGTTCACCAACTACTTCTCAGATAGAGTTGTGTGTGTAAAATCGGAGGGCCTGTTGTCCGGACCTCTGGCAGTCTCTATGGGGGTACCACAGGGTTCAATTCTTGGGCCGACTCTTTTCTCTGTATATATCAATGATGACTTAGAATATGTGGACAACTACAAATACCTAGGTGTCTGGTTAGACTGTAAACTCTCCTTCCAAACTCATATTAAGCATCTCCAATCCGAAATTAAATCTAGAATCGTCTTCCTATTTTTCAACAAATTCTCCTTCACTCACGCTGCCAAACATACCCTCATAAAACTGACTATCCTACCGATCTGCGACTTCAGCGATGTCATTTACAAATTAGCTTCCAAAACTCTACTCAGCAAACTGGATGCATTCTATCAAAGTGCCATCCGTTTTGTCACCAAAGCCCCAAATACCACCCACCACTGCGACCTGTATGCTCTCATTGGCTGACCCTCGCTACATATTCGTCGCCAGACCCACTGGCTCCAGGTCATCTATAAGTCTTTGCTAGACTGGCTCCAGTGAGCTGCCTTATCTCAGCTCACTGGTCACCATAACAACATCCACCCGTAGCACACGCTTCAGCGGGTATATCTCACTGGTCATCCCCAAAGCCAACACCTTCTTTGGCCGCCTTCCTCCCAGTTCTCTGCTGCCAATGACTGGAACGAAGTGCAAAATCGCTGAAGTTGGAGACTTATATCTCCCTCAACAACTTCTAACATCAGCTATCTGAGCAGCTTACCAAATGCTGCAGCTCATCTGTAAATAGCCCATCCAATTACCAACTACCTACCTCATCCTCATTTTAATTTACTCTTTTTGTTCTTTTGCACACCAGTATTTCTACTTGCACATCATCATCTGCACATCTATCACTCCAGTGTTAATTTGCTAAATTGTAATTACTTCGCTACTGTTGGCCTATTTATAGCCTTACCTCCTTACTCCATTTGCACACTGTATACAGATTTTTCTATTGTGTTATTGACTGTACGTTTGTTTATTCCATGTGTAACTCTGTGTTGTTTTTGTCGCACTGCTTTGCTTTATCTTGGCCAGGTCGCAGTTGTAAATGAGAACTTGTTCTCAACTGGCCTACCTGGTTAAATAAAGGTGAAATATTTTTTTTTTTATAAAATCCCCCCCCACACACACACACAAAGTCCCCATCCCACACACACAACCCTCCTCACACACACACACAACCCCTATCCCACAAACACAACCCTCCACACACACACAATCACACACACAATCTCCCCCCTCCACACACACAATTGCCCCTCGCCTCACATACAATCCCCCCACACACACAACCCCCTTCACACACACACACAACCCCCATCCCCTCCCCACACGCACAACCCCCCCAACACACACACACACACACATCAAGGTATAGCTACATCCAAATATCAACAGCCTGTGTGCGTTAACATCAACACAATGCTGAGACCTGTGATTCTGCTAACCTCAGCCGTTGGGCGGTGTCACGCCCTGGTCTTAGTATTTTGTGTTTTCTATAATTATTTGGTCAGGCCAGGGTGTGACATGGGTTTATTTTGTGTTGTGTTTATGTATGGGGTTTTTTCGTAGGTTTTGGGATTGTGGCTAGTAGGGGTGTCTAGCATAGTCTATGGCTGCCTGAGGCGGTTCTCAATCATAGTCAGGTGATTCTCGTTGTCTCTGATTGGGAACCATATTTAGGTAGCCTGGGTTTCACTGTGTGTTTGTGGGTGATTGTTCCTGTCTCAGTGTGTTTGTATTTCACCAGATAGGTTGTATAGGTTTTCACGTTCCGTTTCTTGTTTTTGTATTTTGTCGTGTTTATTCATTTATTAACTTCTTGCGTCGAGCCATCCCGGATCCGGGATCGTGAATACAGCCTCAAGCTCATTACCATAACGCAACGTTAACTATTCATGAAAATCGCAAATGAAATGAAATTAATATGCTAGCTCTCAAGCTTAGCCTTTTGTTAACAACACTGTCATCTCAGATTTTCAAAATATGCTTCTCAACCATAGCAAAACAAGCATTTGTATAACAGCTAGCGCAGCCAGCGTAGCATTTAGCGTTAGCATTAGCAGGCAACATTTTCACAAAACCAGAAAATCATTCAAATAGAATCATTACCTTTGAAGAACTTCAGATGTTTTCAATGAGGAGACTCTCAGTTAGATAGCAAATGCTCAGTTTTTCCTGAAAGATGATTTGTTTAGGAGAAATTGCTCCGTTTGCTGCGTCACGTTTGGCTACCAAAAAAAAAAAAAATGAAAATTCAGTCTTCAAAACGCCAAACTTTTTTCCAAATTAACTCCATAATATCGACTGAAACATGGTAAACGTTGTTTAGAATCAATCCTCAAGGTGTTTTTCACATATCTCTTCATGATATATCGTTCGTTGAAAGCCTCCTCTCTCCTCTCAATCACTGGATGACTGCGTGCAGCTTGTAGATTACGCACCAATTTAGACAAAGGACACCGGGCGGATCCCTGGTAAATGTAGTCTCTTATGGCCAATCTTCCAATGATATGCCTACAAATACGTCACAATGCTGCAGACACCTTGGAGAAACGATAGAAAGGGCAGGCTCATTCCCGGCGCATTCACAGCCATATAAGGAGACAATGGAAAACAGAGCTTCAAAAATTCTGCCCAATTCCTGGTTGAAGTTTCATCTTGGTTTCGCCTGTAGCATGAGTTCTGTGGCACTCACAGATGATATCTTTGCAGTTTTGGAAACCTTAGAGTGTTTTCTTTCCAAAGCTGCCAATTATATGCATAGTCGAGCATCTTTTCGTGACAAAATATTGCGCTTAAAACGGGCACGTTTTTTTATCCATAAATTAAAAGAGCGCCCCCTATATCCAAGAAGTTAAACATGTATCGAACTTACCACGCTGCATTTTGGTCTGACTCCTTCGACGGAAGAAAGCCGTTACAGAATCACCCACCACAACTGGACCAAGCAGCGTGGTGACAGGCAGCGACAGCAACAGCAGCGAAAAGAGGAATGGACATGGGAGGACAATATTGACAGCAAGAGTATAGAGTATACGACTTGGGAGGAAATAGACAGGTGGGCGGTCGACCCAGAGAGAGTGCCGGAGCCCGCCTGGGATTCGCTGGAGCAGTGCGAAGAGGGCTATAGGAGAATGGAGTCGAAGAGAAAAGCACGGCGGCGCAGAAGAAAGTCCGAGAGTCAGCCCCAAAAATTTCTTGGGGGGAGGCTCAGGGAGAGTGCGGCAGAGTCAGGGTTCAGACCTGAGCCAACTCCCCCTGTTTATCGTGAGGAGCAGCGATCAAAGGACTTCTGGACTTGGGAGGAGATATTGAACGGAAAAGGACCCTGGGCACAGCCTGGTGAATATCGACACCCCAAAGAAGAACTGGAGGCGGCGAAAGCGGAGAGGCGCTGGTATGAAGAGGCAGCACTGCAACGCGGATGGAAGCCCGAGAGTCAGCCCCAAAAATGTATTGGGGGCTCATAGGGGTATGGCTACGCCAGGTAGGAGACCTGCGCTAACTTCCTGTGCTTACCGGGGGCTAAAGAGACCGGGCAGGCACCGTGTTATGCTGTGGAGCGCACGGTGTCTCCAGTGCAGGTGCATAGCCCGGTGCAGTACATACCAGCTCTTCGTATTGGCCGGGCTAGAGTGGGCATCGAGCCAGGTAAGGTTGGGCAGGCTCGGTGCTCAAGAGCTCCAGTGCGCCTGCACGGTCCGGTCTATCCAGTGCCACCTCCACACACCAGTCCTCCGGTGGCAGCTCCCGCACCAGGCTTCCTGTGCATGTCCTATACCCAGTGCCAGCACCACGCACCAGGGCTTCAGTGCGCCTCGCCTGTTCAGCGCAGCCAGAGCCTTCCTCCTCTCCAGCGCTGTCGGAGTCTCCCGCCTGTTTAGCGCTGCCAGAGCCTTCCTCCTCTCCAGCGCTGCCGGAGTCTCCCGCCTGTTCAGCGCAGCCAGAGCCTTCCTCCTCTACAGCGCTGCCGGAGTCTCCCGCCTGTCTAGCGCTATCAGAGTCTTCCTCCTCTCCAGCGCTGCCGGAGTCTCCCGCCTGTTTAGCGCTGCCAGAGCCTTCCTCCTCTCCAGCGCTGCCAGAGTCTCCTGCCTGCATGGAGCAGCCTGAGCTGTCAGTCTGCATGGAGCAGCCTGAGCTGTCAGTCTGCATGGAGCAGCCTGAGCTGTCAGTCTGCATGGAGCAGCCAGAGCTGTCAGTCTGCATGGAGCAGCCAGAGCTGTCATGGAGCAGCCAGAGCTGTCAGTCTGCATGGAGCAGCCAGAGCTGTCAGTCTGCATGGAGCTGCCAGTCTGCATGGAGCAGCCAGAGCTGCCAGTCTGCATGGAGCAGCCAGAGCTGCCAGTCTGCATGGAGCAGCCAGAGCTGCCAGTCGGCATGGAGCAGCCAGAGCTGCCAGTCTGTATGGAGCAGCCAGATCCACCAGTCAGCCAGGATCCGCCAGTCAGCCAGGATCTTCCAGATCCACCAGTCAGCCAGGATCCGCCAGTCAGCCATGATCTTCCAGATCCGCCAGTCAGCCAGGATCCGCCAGTCAGCCAGGATCTGCCAGAACCACCAGCTAGCCAGGATCTGCCAGAGCCTACTACTTGCCTGAGTTTCCTCTCAGTACAGCTTCCCCTCTATGCTGAGCTTCCCCTCAGTGCTGTGCTACCCCTCAGTCCCGAGCTACCCCTCAGTCCCGAGCTTCCCCTCAGTCCCGAGCTTCCACCTCAGTCCCGAGCTGCCCCTCAGTCCAGTGGGGTCCTTGGTGAGGGTTATTAGGCCAAGGTCGGCGGCGAGGGTCGCCAATCAAAGGACGCGTTACAGGGGGACTAAGACTTGGTTGGAGTGGGGTCCACGTCCCGAGCCGGAGCCGCCACCGTGGACAGACGCCCACCCGGACCCTCCCCTATGGGTTTTAGTGTGCGGCCGGGAGTCCGCACCTTGGGGGAGGTTCTGTCACGCCCTGGTCTTAGTATTTTGTGTTTTCTATAATTATTTGGTCAGGCCAGGGTGTGACATGGGTTTATTTTGTGTTGTGTTTATGTATGGGTTTTTTTTTCGTAGGTTTTGGGATTGTGGCTAGTAGGGGTGTCTAGCATAGTCTATGGCTGCCTGAGGTTCTCAATCAGAGTCAGGTGATTCTCGTTGTCTCTGATTGGGAACCATATTTAGGTAGCCTGGGTTTCACTGTGTGTTTGTGGGTGATTGTTCCTGTCTCAGTGTGTTTGTATTTCACCAGATAGGTTGTATAGGTTTTCACGTTCCGTTTCTTATTTTTGTATTTTGTCGTGTTTATTCATTTATTACACATGTATCGAACTAACCACGCTGCATTTTGGTCCGACTCTCCTTCGACGGAAGAAAGCCATTACTGGCGGCATTTAGCCTAGTGGTTAGAGCGTTGGGCCCCTGAGCAAGGAAGTTAACCCACTGTTCCACGGGCGCCAAAGACGTGGTTGTCGATTAAGGCATTCCCCTGCACCTCTGATTTAGAGGGGTTGGGTTACATATTTCAGTTGAAGGCATTCCCCTGCACCTCTGATTCAGAGGGGTTGGGTTACATATTTCAGTTGAAGGCATTCCCCTGCACCTCTGATTCAGAGGGGTTGGGTTACATATTTCAGTTGAAGGCATTCCCCTGCACCTCTGATTCAGAGGGGTTGGGTTAAATGCAGAAGACATATTTCAGTTGAAGGCCTTCAGTTGTACAACTGACGTCCCATTTGATGGGATGTATTGAGCCGTCCAGCAGATGTTGTTATTTTAATGATTCTCTAGCGGGCTTAACTAATTAATATAAGCCTCTTCTCTCCCATCAATACCACTCTGCTGGACTATTCACAGAACCAATGAATAATCAGGGAACTGATCCCAGGTCTTTCTTAGGTGTATAGGCTACCTTGTGATTCTGGCTTCTTATTCATTATTTCCCGACAGTGAATTCGGGAGTAGCCCAGACCAGTCAATCCAACACCTCAGCCATTTACGACAATGTTGCTATGTGTTTACGACAATGTTGCTATGTGTTTACGACAATGTTGCTATGTGTTTACGACAATGTTGCTATGTGTTTACGACAATGTTGCTATGTGTTTACGACAATGTTGCTATGTGTTTACGACAATGTTGCTCTATGGAACTTAACAATTATTAAACAACTTTGTGTTGTATGTGTGTGTTCTGTGTATAGATGTATGTGTGTGTGTGTGTGTGTGTGTGTGTGTGTGTGTGTGTTCGGAGAAGGAGGTGTTTCTGTTCCCTTGAGTTCCATGCATACAGGAACCTTTCAAATGTTTGCATCCTTTTGTGTGTGTGTGTGTGTTTTCTTGTGCACACTAGTGTCTGTTGGCGTGCATTTGTTGGTGTGTGTCTCTATGTAAATCCTTGTGTATCCTCCTCTGTCTGTAGTTTCTCAAGGCGTGATCCAAAATGGGGCCTGCGTCAGGAGCCATTGTCTGTTTCCTGTCATCCGACCCCTACCCATTAGCCCCGTGGGCAGAAGGACCACTGCGATAAGGTCAGTGAGCCTGTCGATCAAATGTTGGATTATGACTTATGGCTGCACCTGGAGTACACACACACTCACCCCCCCCCACCTTCCCAAAAGTCTTTTTCCACCGTTTCCCATTCACATATTCATGTGTTTATTACTATTATACTACAAATGAAACCACCACACAAAGGTTTTTGGTATTTTATTCTGTTTAGTACAGTACTACATGTTGAGTTCAGTCTTACACTGTATCCAAAATGGCACCCTTTTCCCTAAGGGCCCTGGTCAAAAGTAGTAAACTATATAGGGAATATAGTGCTATTTGTAAGTCTTATCACAACCAGGTGTGTTTCTACAGCCATCACACTGGTTTATTCCTGTGAAGAGCCTGGTGATTCAGAGAAGCTTTAGGAACAGGCCTGGACATGCTTATCCATCATGGGAGCATGAGATCATGAAAGGACACAAACACACACACACACACACACACACACACACACATGAATGCACACACACACACACCATGTCATGAATTAAACATCCCCACTGGCAGGGCAGCAGCTCATATAAGGTATGCATGGAATATTTCATCATTTAGAGGATGGTATGTCCTTCCTATAAGATATTAATGCTGCCAGACTGTCCTGCTAAAGGAAAATGAGGTCCAGTCCGAGCGAGGGGTTTGCTGTGGTGTGGACGGACAGAGGGAGTGCTTTAATTTATTTATCACGCGATGCTCTGATCAGCTTTTATGGTATATCAAATGTACTATTGTAATGACACAGTAACTATATATAAATACACTATAGATACAAAAGTATGTGGACACCCCTTCAAATTAGTGGGTCTGGCTATTTCAGCCACACCTGTTGCTGACAGGCGTATACAATTGAGCACAGTCATGCAATCTCAATAGACTAACATTGGCAGTAGAATTGCCTTACTGAAGAGCTCAATGACTTTCAACGTGGCACAGCCATAGGATGCCACCTTTCCAACAAGTCAGTCTGTCAAATTTCTGCCCTCCTAGAGCTGCCCCGGTCAACTGTAAATGCTGTTATTGTGAAATGGAAACATCTAGGAGCAACAATGGCTCAGCCGCAAAGTGGTAGGCCACAGACGCTCACAGAACGGGATCACCGAGTGCTGAAGCGTGTAAAATGTGTCTGTCCTTGGTTGCAACATTGTGCCTCTGGAAGTAACATCAGCACAAGAACTGTGCGTCAGGAGCTTCATGAAATGGGTTTCCATGGTAAAGCAGCCACACACAAGCCTAAGATCACCATGTCCAATGCCAAGCGTCGGCTGGAGTGGCGTAAAGCTCACCGCCATTGGACTCTGGAGCAGTGGAAACACGTTCTCTGGAGTGATGATTCATGCTTCACTATCTGTCAGTCCATAGGACGAATCTGGGTTCAGTCGATGCCAAGAAAACGCTACCTGCCCCAATGCATAGTGCCAGCCGTAAAGTTTGGTGGAGGAGGAATAATGGCCTGGGGCTGTTTTTCATATTTCGGGCTAGGCCCCTTAGTTCCAGTTTTGGGAAATCTTAACACTACAGCATACAATGACATTCTAGACGATTCTGTGCTTCCAACTTTGTGGCAACAGCTTGGGGAAGGCCCTTTCCTGTTTCAGCATGACAATGCCCCCGTGCACAAAGAGAGGTCCCTAAAGAAAGGGTTTGTTGAGATCAGGGTGAAGGACTTGACTGGTCTGCACAGAGCCCTGACCTGAACCATCTGTCACATTTACTCCTGCTCCTCCCCTTTTTCGATAGGGCAAAGGAAGTCTAACATTTTTAAGTGGAAAATACAAACTTTAGAAGCCTTTTTAACCTTGAATACCCAACAAGTTAGGATTTTCCGCTGCAAATGAAATTTATCTGCAACAACAGAGTGATCAAATTAAGATAGTATACCTGTATACCCCCTGGACCGGACACTAGTCTATCGCAGGGCCTTACCCCCAATCTACAGTATCTCTTTAATGTTTCTGAGTGCCAAGCAGAGACGCATCGGGTCCAATTTGTACAGTCTTAGGTATGACTCAGCCCGGGATTGAACTCCCTACCTTCCAATCTCCATGCAGACACTCTAACCAAGAATGTAGTCTGTTTACATTGAGAGTAACTATAGCCTTCCCATCTCTCCTGTGTGTCTTTCTCCAGGTCAGCTCTGGGAGACTACCTGACCCCCTGTGACCCCTCCCACCCTCCCAACGATGACCTCCAGGAGGACCACAACTACAGCAATGCCAAATCCCCCAGCATGCCCTGTTCTTCCCAGGGGCCCTCCGTGTCCGACGAAGACGATGAAATCATTGCAGTGGAGGTGGGAGTCCACCGAGGGGTCAAATCCGAACCTAAAGAAGTCCCACTGGACTCTGCCTCCGTCTCCTTCCTATCCCAGCATGCCCGGCGACGGGGACTGCCCTGGACCAAAAACCGCCTGCGGGCCCTGGGTGACACACTGCCGCTGAAGAAGCGCCGTTCGGCAGCATCGGCAGAGAAGCCGCCGTTGGAGAGCGATGATGAGGAGATGAAGGAGGCGGCTGGGTCGTTGCTCCACCTGGCGGGCGTCAGGGCGTGCCTCAACAACATCACAAACCGAGCCAAGGCTGCTCAGAAAGAGAAGGAGCAGAAAGAGGCCCTCAGAAACTAACTAATGCCAGGCCATAGAGAGGCCTACACATCAGGCCTGTACACCTGGCCTACACACCTGGCCAGCACACCTGGACTACACACATATCGCCATGGCCTAGAAAGTAATAGCTGAGACACGCCACAAAGACCAATGGCTAAAAGCAGCGGGTTGGTGTGGTGTTTTGCAAGGTGTGTTAGCAATCACCTGCTGGGTGTTGACAAATGGTGGAGATTCAACATGTAGAAACATTGTGAAATGAACAGAAAAGGACAGCAGATATTCTGGTCAGAGTAGATAGTAAGGACACCAGCTGCTTCTAACCATTGGTGGTGTGTTGTGTCTCTGATGCCTGATTCCCACTATTAACCCAAACTAAAGCCTATACTGTGCTGGCTCTGAACATTTATTTTCAGAGCGTCCTTTCCAGCATGGTTTCAGCAGCAACTATGGTGGATGAGGGTAACCAGGCCAGGAAGCCCCAGCACATCTCGGCTTGGCTCAGCTCAACTTTGGCTTCCATAGTGTGAAAAGGGAATATGGCACAGAGTCCTTCAGTAGGACGACACACCAGGTCTACACACTGACCTATCAACCACCAACAGGCCAAGACATAGAACTCTATTCAAGCATTAGTCTCAATAGACATTAATTCATCTATCTATCTCTCTCACTCTATCTCTCTCTAGCTCTCTCTCTCTCCTCCAGGGGCATTAGGAGCATCCTACTTATTTGTGGCAATATCAGAAATCCATGTTTTCCTATACGTTTCCTATACGTTTCCTATATGTTTCCTATACGTTTCCTATATTTTTCCTATATGTTTCCTATACGTTTCCTATATTTTTCCTATATGTTTCCTATACGTTTCCTATATTTTCCTATACGTTTCCTATACGTTTCCTATACGTTTCCTATATGTTTCCTATATGTTTCCTATACGTTTCCTATACGTTTCCTATATGTTTCCTATACGTTTCCTATATGTTTCCTATACGTTTCCTATACGTTTCCTATATGTTTCCTTTACGTTTCCTATACGTTTCCTATATGTTTCCTATATGTTTCAATGCTAACTCTGATGGGTAATTGATTCTCATGTGTCTCTGTTGATGTTTTTATGTTGTGTAAAGGGATGCAAGCCATAGAAAAATATGTTTTGTCACTAATTAGGGAAAAACATAGTAGAAAATGTCATGTTTGAGGAGACTAGCTGACCGTTTTGTGTAATCTGTAAGTGTCAGAGGTTACGTCTGTGAATCTGTAGCAAATGTCCAGTAATGTAAGCAAGGAAGTTGAGCCAATAATACGTACAGTTTTAAAACAGTTCAAACCTGCTGCTCACACATCCTACGCCCATGAGCACAACATGTAAGACTGTGCCAAAGACAAGCGACCAGGTTGCCTGATGTAGCCAATCTGCTTACAAAGACAAATGTAAAGGCATAGCAACAACATATATGGTCATGTATGGCTCAGTTGGTGGAGCACGGCTGTTGCACCACCTAGGGTTGTGGATTCAATACCCGCGGCTACCCGCATAAATTGTGTTCATGCACAACTGTAAGTTGCATTGGATGAAAGCATCTGCTCAATGGCAATGAATATATTATTACATCAGAAGATCTTCAGAGAAGAGACAGGAGAATACCGTAAATGTCTAAACAATTGTAAAAATCCGTTCTTAGAGAATCACGCATGCACTTAATTGACATTCATTACAGCAATTTCTATTACCAATAGTAAAGACATCATGGAGAACGGGGCACGATTCCTTTAAGAGCACTTTTTAATATTTAAGGAAAATTAGAACTTTACTGTTACAATGTTTTTGTTGTCATGGTGACGACTTAGTGCCAGGTCAGAGGAAATATATCTCCTCCATCTTGTGCTTGTTGCTCATCTGCATCTGAAATGGCACCCTATTCCCTTCATAGTGCACTACCTTGTCCAGAGCGTCATGGGCCCTGGCCAAAAGTAGTGCACTATATAGGGAATAGGGTGCCATTTCAGACACAGTTTCACTATGACTATGTCCCTCAAGCTCTTCCAGAATTTCTCTTCTATTAAAAAGTGAATGTCAGTTTAAATATACCCCATGTTACGACACCTGCCTATCATTTAACAGACTCACAAAACTATTTACATAAATTGTGGATTCGTTGTCGTTTTATCTCTGTTTGAAATGTTTCCCATTCTTCCTCTACCTAATCTCATAAAAGTATAAGCAATTTGTCCAGTCTGGACAACTGTAAAAAGGTTAGAAAATATTTTATTTTTCCTTTCTTAATTGAAGCAATTTGACCTGCAGGACTTTCTCAGTTATATTGCATGGGTGCTTGTAAATAAGATACAAAAGTAAATCATTTTTTATTCAAAGATCATGTAATATAAACAATGTATTTAGCATGAAGCATGACTTATTTTCATATAAACTTAGATCCTACAAGAGAAAACTATGTTTTTGCAGACAATTCTTATACCCTCGATTTTTGTTTAATTTAATTTGATTTTTTTGTTTTGTAAATTGATAATTGTATTTCTTCAGATGAGCAGATTTATAAAGACAAAATCTTCTTCAAGGAGAAATGTTATGGGGAAATCACTCTGCAATTATGAGGCCCTTCTACTCTGGGCTTTAGGTATAACAGACCTGAATTTGATTTGATTTGATTTGATTTGATTTGACCTGGGTTTAAATACTATTTGAAAGCTTTCAAATACTTTGAATGACCTTGAGTGCCAGATGGGTGGGGTTTGTACTTTGGGACTTTTCTATTTGTTCCATTGAGTTAAGCCCTATCAAGCACAGCCCAAGTATTTTAAATTATGTCAAATACTGTAGCGTTTAAACCCATGTCTGTTAGGTATAAGGCTAGATTGAAAAGCCTCTAGTCTTCTGCCTCTTAAAAGATAAATATGTCAATGGTCTAGTGTTTTTCAGAAGTTATCAATAGTGTGTGTGTGTGTGTGTTTGTGTGTGTCCAACAACCATACACCCTTTAACATTGTGCCTGTTCTCAAGGCGTTGTGTTCCGATGTCTTTGATTGACATGATTTCATATTGAACAGCACATATTTCTTTATTTATCACAGTATTTTCTCATTTTGTGAATATGTTACCATTGGGTCTGAGTTTTCTCCTGGCAGAAACCTCAGTGTAAACTGATGGGGTATAAGGAACTGTTTAACATGGAATTTAGAATTCGTCAGAATGTTCAGAACAAGTTCCACTGTTCTAATTGGCTCCCTAGTCTACACCAGATTAGCATAGGCAAACCTTTTGTTCAAAGTTATGTCAGATACAATATATTAATGTATGACTCAATAGAGCCTGTTTTTATGGATTATTTACTTTGGAAAAATGACAGTACAAAGGGAAAGTATTATATAATGAGTGATGTTTAAACCCTGCCAATTGTTTAAGTTTTGAGTGATTCAGTACATTTAGCCCTGCCGTAGATGATTAGTGTAAGCTATAATGAGAATACATTAAAGCCTTAGTCAGTTCATGCTCTGGTATGTTCATATATACATGCATACATTTACATTTTTACCTTTATTTAACTAGGCAATTCAGTTAAGAACAAATTCTTATTTACAATGACGGGCCTGCCTAGAACAACATATTTTTTACCTTGTCAGCTTGGGGATTTGATCCAGCAACGTTTCAATTACTGACTCAAAGCTCTAACCACTAGGCTACCTGCTTCCCAAAACTGTACATACATACATACATACATACATACATTGGAGTTGTACCAGAAACACAACATGTTTCTGGTACAACCAGCAGAGGTAATAGGGTTTGGACTGAGGTTATGTGCAGAGTAGAGTCAGAGTAGAGTCAGAGTAGAGTCAGAGAGGTCCAGAGAGAGTCAGAGTAGAGTCAGAGTAGAGTCAGAGTAGAGTCAGACAGGTCCAGAGAGAGTCAGAGTAGAGTCAGACAGGTCCAGAGAGAGTTAGAGTAGAGTCAGAGTAGAGTCAGACAGATCCAGAGACAGTCAGAGTAGAGTCAGAGTAGAGTCAGACAGGTCCAGAGAGAGTCAGAGTAGAGTCAGAGAGGTCCAGAGAGTGTCAGAGTAGAGTCAGAGTAGAGTCAGAGTAGAGTCAGATAGAGCCAGAGTAGAGTCAGACAGGTCCAGAGAGAGTCAGAGTAGAGTCAGAGTAGAGTCAGACAGGTCCAGAGAGAGTCAGAGTAGAGTCAGATAGAGCCAGAGTAGAGTCAGAGTAGAGTCAGACAGGTCCAAAGAGAGTTAGAGTAGAGTCAGAGTAGAGTCAGACAGGTCCAGAGAGTGTCAGAGTAGAGTCAGAGTAGAGTCAGAGTAGAGTCAGAGAGGTCCAGAGAGTGTCAGAGTAGAGTCAGATAGAGCCAGAGTAGAGTCAGACAGGTCCAGAGACAGTCAGATAGAGCCAGAGTATAGTCAGAGTAGAGTCAGAGTAGAGTCAGAGAGGTCCAGAGAGTGTCAGAGTAGAGTCAGAGTAGAGTCAGACAGGTCCAGAGAGTGTCAGAGTAGAGTCAGAGAGGTCCAGAGAGTGTCAGAGTAGAGGCAGAGTAGAGTCAGACAGGTCCAGAGAGAGTCAGAGTAGAGACAGATAGAGCCAGAGTAGAGTCAGAGTAGAGTCAGAGTAGAGTCAATGTAGAGTCAGAGTAGAGACAGATAGAGTCAGAGTAGAGTCAGAGTAGAGTCAGAGTAGAGTCAGATAGATCCAGAGTAGAGTCAGATAGGTCCAGAGAGAGTCAGAGTAGAGTCAGACAGGTCCAGAGAGAGTCAGAGTAGAGTCAGAGAGGTCCAGAGAGTGTCAGAGTAGAGGCAGATAGAGCCAGAGTAGAGTCAGACAGGTCCAGAGAGAGTCAGAGTAGAGTCAGAGTAGAGTCAGGCAGGTCCAGAGAGAGTCAGAGTAGAGACAGATAGAGCCAGAGTAGTCAGAGTAGAGTCAGAGTAGAGTCAGAGTAGAGTCAATGTAGAGTCAGAGTAGAGACAGATTGAGCCAGAGTAGAGTCAGAGTAGAGTCAGAGTAGAGTCAGAGTAGAGACAGATAGAGTCAGGTTAGAGTCAGATAGATCCAGAGTAGAGTCAGATAGAGTCAGATAGAGCCAGAGTAGAGTCAGAGTAGAGTCAGACAGGTCCAAAGAGAGTTAGAGTAGAGTCAGAGTAGAGTCAGACAGGTCCAGAGAGTGTCAGAGTAGAGTCAGAGTAGAGTCAGAGTAGAGTCAGAGAGGTCCAGAGAGTGTCAGAGTAGAGTCAGATAGAGCCAGAGTAGAGTCAGACAGGTCCAGAGACAGTCAGATAGAGCCAGAGTATAGTCAGAGTAGAGTCAGAGTAGAGTCAGAGAGGTCCAGAGAGTGTCAGAGTAGAGTCAGAGTAGAGTCAGACAGGTCCAGAGAGTGTCAGAGTAGAGTCAGAGAGGTCCAGAGAGTGTCAGAGTAGAGGCAGAGTAGAGTCAGACAGGTCCAGAGAGAGTCAGAGTAGAGACAGATAGAGCCAGAGTAGAGTCAGAGTAGAGTCAGAGTAGAGTCAATGTAGAGTCAGAGTAGAGACAGATAGAGTCAGAGTAGAGTCAGAGTAGAGTCAGAGTAGAGTCAGATAGATCCAGAGTAGAGTCAGATAGGTCCAGAGAGAGTCAGAGTAGAGTCAGACAGGTCCAGAGAGAGTCAGAGTAGAGTCAGAGAGGTCCAGAGAGTGTCAGAGTAGAGGCAGATAGAGCCAGAGTAGAGTCAGACAGGTCCAGAGAGAGTCAGAGTAGAGTCAGAGTAGAGTCAGGCAGGTCCAGAGAGAGTCAGAGTAGAGACAGATAGAGCCAGAGTAGTCAGAGTAGAGTCAGAGTAGAGTCAGAGTAGAGTCAATGTAGAGTCAGAGTAGAGACAGATTGAGCCAGAGTAGAGTCAGAGTAGAGTCAGAGTAGAGTCAGAGTAGAGACAGATAGAGTCAGGTTAGAGTCAGATAGATCCAGAGTAGAGTCAGATAGAGTCAGATAGAGCCAGAGTAGAGTCAGAGTAGAGTCAGATAGAGCCAGAGTTGGCTACAGTAGTGGTTTAGGGCAGGGTTTCCCAAACTCGGTCCTGGGGTCCCCCTGGGTGCATGTTTTGTTTTTGCCGTAGCGCTACCCAGCTGATTCAAATAAATACAGCTTGATGATGAGTTGGTTATTTGAATCAGCTGTGTAGTGCTAGGGAAAAAAAAGTCAAACGTGCACCCAGGGCCAAAGGACTGAGTTTGGGAAATCCTGGTTTAAAGGTAAGGCAGAGAGTGACTACAGTAGTGGTTTAGAGAATGACAGAGAGTGACTACAGTAGTGGTTTAGAGAATGACAGAGAGTGACTACAGTAGTGGTTTAAAGGAAAGGCAGAGAGTGACTACAGTAGTGGTTTAAAGGAAAGGCAGAGAGTGACTACAGTAGTGGTTTAAAGGAAAGGCAGAGAGTGACTACAGTAGTGGTTTAAATGAAAGGCAGAGAGTGACTACAGTAGTGGTTTAGAGAATGACAGAGAGTGACTACAGTAGTGGTTTAAAGGAAAGGCAGAGAGTGACTACAGTAGTGGTTTAAAGGAAAGGCAGAGAGTGACTACAGTAGTGGTTTAAAGGAAAGGCAGAGAGTGACTACAGTAGTGGTTTAGAGAATGACAGAGAGTGACTACAGTAGTGGTTTAGAGAATGACAGAGAGTGACTACAGTAGTGGTTTAAAGGAATGACAGAGCGTGACTACAGTAGTGGTTTAAAGGAAAGGCAGAGAGTGACTACAGTAGTGGTTTAAAGGAAAGGCAGAGAGTGACTACAGTAGTGGTTTAGAGAATGACAGAGAGTGACTACAGTAGTGGTTTAAAGGAATGACAGAGCGTGACTACAGTAGTGGTTTAAATGAAAGGCAGAGAGTGACTACAGTAGTGGTTTAGAGAATGACAGAGAGTGACTACAGTAGTGGTTTAAAGGAAAGGCAGAGAGTGACTACAGTAGTGGTTTAGAGAATGACAGAGAGTGACTACAGTAGTGGTTTAAAGGAAAGGCAGAGAGTGACTACAGTAGTGGTTTAGAGAATGACAGAGAGTGACTACAGTAGTGGTTTAAAGGAAAGGCAGAGAGTGACTACAGTAGTGGTTTAGAGAATGACAGAGAGTGACTACAGTAGTGGTTTAGAGAATGACAGAGAGTGACTACAGTAGTGGTTTAAAGGAATGACAGAGCGTGACTACAGTAGTGGTTTAAAGGAAAGGCAGAGAGTGACTACAGTAGTGGTTTAAAGGAAAGGCAGAGAGTGACTACAGTAGTGGTTTAGAGAATGACAGAGAGTGACTACAGTAGTGGTTTAAAGGAATGACAGAGCGTGACTACAGTAGTGGTTTAAAGGAAAGGCAGAGAGTGACTACAGTACTGGTTTAAAGGAAAGGCAGAGAGTGACTACAGTAGTGGTTTAAAGGAAAGGCAGAGAGTGACTACAGTAGTGGTTTAAAGGAAAGGCAGAGAGTGACTACAGTAGTGGTTTAGAGAATGACAGAGAGTGACTACAGTAGTGGTTTAAAGGAAAGGCAGAGAGTGACTACAGTAGTGGTTTAGAGAATGACAGAGAGTGACTACAGTAGTGGTTTAGAGAATGACAGAGAGTGACTACAGTAGTGGTTTAGAGAATGACAGAGAGTGACTACAGTAGTGGTTTAGAGAAATGACAGAGAGTGACTACAGTAGTGGTTTAAAGGAAAGGCAGAGAGTGACTACAGTAGTGGTTTAGAGAAATGACAGAGAGTGACTACAGTAGTGGTTTAGAGAATGACAGAGAGTGACTACAGTAGTGGTTTAGAGAATGACAGAGAGTGACTACAGTAGTGGTTTAGAGAAATGACAGAGCGTGACTACAGTAGTGGTTTAGAGAATGACAGAGAGTGACTACAGTAGTGGTTTAAAGGAAAGGCAGAGAGTGACTACAGTAGTGGTTTAGAGAATGACAGAGAGTGACTACAGTAGTGGTTTAAAGGAATGACAGAGCGTGACTACAGTAGTGGTTTAGAGAATGACAGAGCGTGACTACAGTAGTGGTTTAGAGAATGACAGAGAGTGACTACAGTAGTGGTTTAAAGGAAAGGCAGAGAGTGACTACAGTAGTGGTTTAGAGAATGACAGAGAGTGACTACAGTAGTGGTTTAGAGAATGACAGAGAGTGACTACAGTAGTGGTTTAGAGAATGACAGAGAGTGACTACAGTAGTGGTTTAGAGAAATGACAGAGAGTGACTACAGTAGTGGTTTAAAGGAAAGGCAGAGAGTGACTACAGTAGTGGTTTAGAGAAATGACAGAGAGTGACTACAGTAGTGGTTTAGAGAATGACAGAGAGTGACTACAGTAGTGGTTTAGAGAATGACAGAGAGTGACTACAGTAGTGGTTTAGAGAAATGACAGAGCGTGACTACAGTAGTGGTTTAAAGGAAAGGCAGAGAGTGACTACAGTAGTGGTTTAAAGGAAAGGCAGAGAGTGACTACAGTAGTGGTTTAAAGGAAAGGCAGAGAGTGACTACAGTAGTGGTTTAGAGAATGACAGAGCGTGACTACAGTAGTGGTTTAGAGAATGACAGAGAGTGACTACAGTAGTGGTTTAAAGGAAAGGCAGAGAGTGACTACAGTAGTGGTTTAGAGAATGACAGAGTGACTACAGTAGTGGTTTAAAGGAAAGGCAGAGAGTGACTACAGTAGTGGTTTAGAGAAATGACAGAGCGTGACTACAGTACTGGTTTAAAGGTAAGGCAGAGAGTGACTACAGTACTGGTTTAAAGGAAAGGCAGAGAGTGACTACAGTAGTGGTTTAGAGAAATGACAGAGCGTGACTACAGTACTGGTTTAAAGGTAAGGCAGAGAGTGACTACAGTAGTGGTTTAGAGAATGACAGAGAGTGACTACAGTAGTGGTTTAAAGGAAAGGCAGAGAGTGACTACAGTAGTGGTTTAGAGAATGACAGAGAGTGACTACAGTAGTGGTTTAGAGAATGACAGAGAGTGACTACAGTACTGGTTTAAAGGAAAGGCAGAGAGTGACTACAGTAGTGGTTTAGAGAATGACAGAGAGTGACTACAGTAGTGGTTTAAAGGAAAGGCAGAGAGTGACTACAGTAGTGGTTTAGAGAATGACAGAGAGTGACTACAGTAGTGGTTTAAAGGAAAGGCAGAGAGTGACTACAGTAGTGGTTTAAAGGAAAGGCAGAGAGTGACTACAGTAGTGGTTTAGAGAATGACAGAGAGTGACTACAGTAGTGGTTTAGAGAATGACAGAGAGTGACTACAGTAGTGGTTTAGAGAATGACAGAGAGTGACTACAGTAGTGGTTTAGAGAAAGACAGAGAGTGACTACAGTACTGGTTTAAAGGAAAGGCAGAGAGTGACTACAGTAGTGGTTTAAAGGAAAGGCAGAGAGTGACTACAGTAGTGGTTTAGAGAAATGACAGAGCGTGACTACAGTAATGGTTTAGAGAATGACAGAGAGTGACTACAGTAGTGGTTTAGAGAAATGACAGAGCATGACTACAGTAGTGGTTTAGAGAATGACAGAGAGTGACTACAGTAGTGGTTTATAGAATGACAGAGAGTGACTACAGTAGTGGTTTATAGAATGACAGAGAGTGACTACAGTAGTGGTTTATAGAATGACAGAGAGTGACTACAGTAGTGGTTTAGAGGAAAGGCAGAGAGTGACTACAGTACTGGTTTAGAGAAATGACAGAGCGTGACTGTGACAGCTAGACAGGGAGACAGACAAGCAAATGTTCTGAGTTCCATTGAGTTCCGTGGTCATAGTATTCTATCAGCTGTGATGGAGAACAATGAAATTCTATACAATTCAATGTGCTTCTATCAATGTTTGCATGAGGAAGAAAAAGCTACCTGGTTGTGTCTGAAATGGCTCTATATTCCCCATATATAGTGCACTTTTTTTGATGAGAGCCCTGGTCAAAAGTAGTGCACTATATAGGGAATCGGGTGCCATTTCAGATGCACAGTTACTGTCCCTGTATACCTCACTGCCAACTCCACTTCCTGTCCTGACTGTGTTGGAGTGTTCTTGCGTTACAAGTCAAGCCCTCTGTGTTATCGTGACGAATGTGTTGGAGAGTCTGCCCTGGCATGTCAAGGACAATGTGTTGTAGAGTCTGCCCTGGCATGTCAAGGACAATGTGTTGTAGAGTCTGCCCTGGCATGTCAAGGACAATGTGTTGAAGAGTCTGCCCTGGCATGTCAAGGACAATGTGTTGTAGAGTCTGCCCTGGCATGTCAAGGACAATGTGTTGTAGAGTCTGCCCTGGCAGGTCAAGGACAATGTGTTGTAGAGTCTGCCCTGGCATGTCAAGGACAATGTGTTGAAGAGTCTGCCCTGGCATGTCAAGGACAATGTGTTGTAGAGTCTGCCCTGGCATGTCAAGGACAATGTGTTGTAGAGTCTGCCCTGGCATGTCAAGGACAATGTGTTGCTTTAGTCATCACCTTCTCATCCAGTGACTCACATAATGTTTGCGTCCCAAATTGCACCCTATTCCCTACATACACTGAGTATACCAAATGTTAGGAACACCTTCCTGATATTGTCTTGCACCATCCCCCTCAGAACAGCCTCAATTCATCAGGGCATTGGACTCTACAAGATGTTGAAAGTGTTCTACAGGGATGCTGGCCCACGTTGACTCCAATGCTTCCCACAGTTGTGTCAAGTTGGCTGGATGTCCTTTGGGTGGTGGACCATTCTTGATACACACAGGAAACTGTTGAGAGTGAAAAACCCAGCAGCTTTACAGTTCTTGACAAGAAACGGTGCGACTGGCATCTAGTACCATACCCCATTCAAAGGCAATTAAATATTTTGTCTTGCCCATTCACCCTCTGAATGACACACATACACAATCCATGTCTCAATTGTCTCAAGGCTCAACAATCCTTCTTTAACCTGCCTCCTCCCCTTCATCTACACTGATTTGAAGTGGATTTAACAAGTGACACCAATAAGGGATCATAGCTTTCACCTGGATTCACCTGGTCAGTCTGTGTCATGGAGAGAGCAGGTGCTCTTAATGTTTTGTACACACTACAGTGTAGTGGACTACTTTTGACCAGGGCCCATAGGGCTCGGGTGCAGTTTGGGACGCAAGCAGTGACATGCAGGGACGGTGAACTCATGGCCCTAGAATGTTCTGCTTTACAGATACAACCATACCTGGAACTAGGACTGACTTATTACATGCCATGGAAAATATTAGAAGAAAAAGGCTTCACTGCCTGAAAAGCCCTCGAATTAGAAACAAATGTTTTAACTAAAAACCTGCCAAACTTAATCATGCTCAATTTAAGGTGTGCCTCCCAAATGACAACCTATTCCCGTATCTAGCACACTACGTTTGTCAGAAGTGCTGTTGGGGTGCCATTTTGGACTCACACAAGGCCTGCCATTTTGGTTTTCTCTGACAATACGTTACAATACTGCCATGTTGGTGACTATTTGAGAAGTGTCAGATTGCCATCAGATAGAGATGTCAAATGTAAAACTGTGTATCTATGAGATGACAATGTAATACAGCGTAGCTACACCTGGCTGTTTCAAATTCATGTTTGATCCTTTCCTTGTTGTGCAATAATATTGCCAAAGACTGATTTCAAACTATTTCATCCATTCATCCATTCAATCATGTAAATATCATATTGTCCAATAACTGTGGCAAAAAAAAATGGAACAATGTTTTTTTTTTTTTCTCCTTTCCATTTTTCTAAAAACCTACAATAATGTTTGTGATGTAATGTCTTCCAGTCGCAATAAATGAAAAATACAAGTTGCAAAAGATGACCTGAACTCGACTCTTGTGCTCGAAAGGAACCATGTATTAATAAGCATGTTATCAAGTTGTACGAACCAGGTTATAACCATGTTATTGATCTCTACCCTAATCAGCCCACATGTTACAGAAGTGCATCAACAACAGTTGATTATGATTGTGCTATGTGTTTGTCCCACCTACCTACCTTAAGATGAATGAACAAACCGCACAAGTCGCTCTGGATAAATGACTAAAATGTCAACGGAAAAAGACAACACTTGGAAGCTCAGTTGACTGAACTCATCTTTGAACTCTTCACATACTAAGTAAATTGATCAATAGGTTATTGAGGCCAGTGCCTGTCATTGGCTCACAGAGTGTTTCCGGGTCATCTTAAACAAATCTACTGTGAAACAAGAGTATACACCTCACACACATGGTTATGGGCTTAAAGAAGAAGATGACACCTGTACCATGTCAGATATAGATTTAACATGCATTCAATTTTGAGTTTGCAGCCCAATATTACACTTTCTATATACTATCACAGAAGTCTGAAATATATCAAAACTGTTTGATATAAAAACACCGGATTTTCTGCAGGTTTTTAAAAATAATGTTTATTAATGATGAAATTAAGAAAAATATGAATAACATTCCACCCCTTGAGGCTACTAGGTCATTTGACTGCAGGAAAGGCTACTCACAAGCCACTGCCTTCCAGCACAGCATAGCTCAGATATGTCTCAGCAGAGCTCAGATACGGCTCAGCATAGCTCAGATATGTCTCAGCATAGCTCAGATATGTCTCAGCAGAGCTCAGATATGTCTCAGCAGAGCTCAGATATGGCTCAGCATAGCTCAGATACGTCTCAGCAGAGCTCAGATATGTCTCAGCATAGCTCAGATATGTCTCAGCATAGCTCAGATATGTCTCAGCAGAGCTCAGATATGTCTCAGCAGAGCTCAGATACGTCTCAGCATAGCTCAGATACGGCTCAGCATAGCTCAGATACGGCTCAGCATAGCTCAGATACGGCTCAGCATAGCTCAGATACAGCTCAGCATAGCTCAGATACCTCTCAGCACAGCATAGCTCAGATACGGCTCAGCATAGCTCAGATACGTCTCAGCATAGCTCAGATACGGCTCAGCATAGCTCAGATACGTATCAGCATAGCTCAGATACGTCTCAGCATAGCTCAGATACGGCTCAGCACAGCATAGGTCAGATATGGCTCAGCACAGCATATCTCAGATATGTCTCAGCATAGCTCAGATATGGCTCAGCATAGCTCAGATATGGCTCAGCATAGCTCAGATATGTCTCAGCATAGCTCAGATACGTCTCAGCATAGCTCAGATACGTCTCAGCATAGCTCAGATATGGCTCAGCATAGCTCAGATATGTCTCAGCATAGCTCAGATATGTCTCAGCATAGCTCAGATACGTCTCAGCATAGCTCAGATACGTCTCAGCATAGCTCAGATATGTCTCAGCATAGCTCAGATATGTCTCAGCATAGCTCAGAAACGTCTCAGCATAGCTCAGATATGGCTCAGCATAGATCAGATATGGCTCAGCATAGATCAGATATGGCTCAGCATAGCTCAGATATGTCTCAGCATAGCTCAGATACGTCTCAGCATAGCTCAGATATGGCTCAGCATAGATCAGATATGTCTCAGCATAGCTCAGATATATCTCAGCATAGCTCAGATACGTCTCAGCATAGCTCAGATACGGCTCAGCATAGCATAGCTCAGCACAGCTCAGCACAGCACAGATCATGAAAGCTATGATCCCTTATTGATGTCACTTGTTAAATCCACTTCAATCAGTGTAGATGAAGGGAAGGAGACAGGTTAAGCAGGATTTTTAAGCCTTGAGACAATTGAGACATGGATTGTGTCTGTGTGCCATTTAGAGGGTGAATGATCAAGGGTGAATGATCAAATGCCTATGAACGGGGTACGCTGCTGGGTTTTTCCCGCTCAACAGTTTCCCATGTGTATCAAGAATGGTCCACCAACCAAAGAACATCCAGCCAACTTGACACAACTGTGGGAAGCATTGGAGTCAACATGGTCCAGCATCCCTGTGGGCCAGCATCCCTGTGGAACACTTTCGACATCTTGTAGAGTCCATACCCCAACGAACTTTAGACTGGGGGACTGCAACTCAATATTACAAGGTGTTCCTAATGTTTGATATAGTCAGTTTATGTACAGGAAATGAAAAGAAAACCCACAAATATGAAGTATCCTTTCCACTGAAACGGATTAAATAAATGTATACATGGTAGCCTACACAGCAACAACTGAAGAGTTGATTTCTAAAATGCTATATCCACCAATATTTCACATTTGTGCTTTAATAACACCAGAAATGATTGCTTATGGCCTCCTTCATGTGTGTGTCAAATATTACTGTTCTCATTTTAGATGTGTATGAATATGTTTTTTTGCTAAATCCTATATATTTATTTTTTTGCTGGAATGGAATGTTTCTTTCCTATATATTTTACTGGGATATTTGGTTGTTGCTCTGTTTAATGACAAAAATGGAAAATGGAAGTTTTCAAAGACACACAGATCTCATATTACTGTATTGAATTATTTATAGTAACAAATATATATATTGATGTCACAAATGTATGATTTGTACATTTCTTTATAACATGTTTTGTTATTTGTTACATTTGATGTGTAAAGCCAAGCTGTACCATTCATTTCTCTGAGAGTGAAGTGGATATACAGCATTTTGCAAACAAAAAACATGATTATTTGTCTCTCTGAAATGAAACCATCAAATTATAGATTCTAAACAAATACATGTCTGTCATTGAACAACCCCTTGCGATGAATAGATAGTGGAAAAACACACCAAGCTAATTTACCAACATTTCTGGAAATGGAAATAATGTTTTGGAATGAAACAAATGTAGGAGAGTAGAATGTGTGGAGTGTGTTAACTTGACTGATGTGGGGGTGAGTTCTGAGTTCTGTGGTCCAGATCATCCATACCCACTGAATGTCCATTGAGGCACGTTTCCATGGAGACAATAGGAGGTAGCAGTAAGGTTCTTTGTCACCCTACATTCCTTCCATGGCTTTATGCTTTTGGGGAATTTTCACCCTGGGAGAGGAGGGGTATTGTTAACATAGTCTGTATGACACCACAGACAAAGCTTGCCTGAAGTGTACATCACTGAGCTATTTTCACCAAAATTGCACATCTTATATGATCAAATCAAATCAAATGTTATTTGTCACATGTGCCGAATACAACAGGTTTAAAGTCTTAACCTTACAGTGAAATGCTTACTTACAAGCTCTTAACCAACAATGCAGTTTTAAGAAAAATTCCACATAAAAATAAAATAAAGTAACAAATAATTAAACAGCTGTAAAATAACAATAGCGAGTCTATAAACAGGGGGTACCGGTGCAGAGTCAATGTGCGGGGGCACCGGTTAGTCTAGGTAATTGAGGTAATATTTATGTAGGTAGAGTTATAGTGACTATGCATAGTTAATAAACAGAGAATAGCAGCAGCGTCAAGGGGGGGGGCATCTGGGTAGCCATTTGATTAGATGTTCAGGAGTCTTATGGCTTGGGAGTAGAAGCTATTTAGAATCCTCTTGGACCTAGACTTGGCGTTCTGGTACTGCTTGGCGTGCGGTAGCAGAGAGAACAGTCTATGACTGGGGTGGCTAGAGTCTTTGACAATTTTTAGGGCCTTCCTCTGACACCGCCTGGTATAAAGGTCCTGGATGGCAGGCAGCTTGGCCCCAGTGATGTACTGGGCCATATGCACTACCCTCTGTAGTGCCTGAGGTTGGAGGCCGAGCAGTTGCCATACCAGGCAGTGATGCAACCAGTGCTCTCAATGGTGCAGCTATGGAACCTTTTGAGGATCACCTAGGAACTTGAAGCTCTCAACCTGCTCCACTACAGCCCAATTGATGAGAATGGGGCTATGCTTGGTCCTCCTTTTCCTGTAGTCCACAGTCATCTCCTTTGTCTTGATCAGGTTGAGCGAGAGGTTGTTGTCCTTGCACCACATGGCCAGTTCTCTGACCTCCTCACTACAGGCTGTCTCATCGTTGTCGGTGATCAGGCCTACCACTGTTGTGTCATCGGCAAACTTAATGATGGTGTTGAAGTCGTGCCTGGCCCTGCAGTCATGAGTGAACAGGGACTACAGGAGAGGACTGAGCACGCACCCCTGAGGGGCCCCCGTGTTGAGGATCAGCGTGGCGGATGTGTTGCTACCTACCCTTACCACCTGGGGGCGGCCCATCAGGAAGTCCAGGATCCAGTTGCAGAGGGAGGTGTTTAGTCCCAGGGTCCTTAGCTTATCAATGAGCTTTGAGGGCACTATGGTGTTGAATGCTGAGTTGTAGTCAATGAATAGCATTCTCACATAGGTGTTCCTTTTGTCCAGGTTGGAAAGGGCAGTGTGGAGTGCAATAGAGATTGCATCATCTTTGGATCTGTTGGGGCAATATGCACATTGGAGTGGGTCTAGGGTTTCTGGGATAATGGTGTTGATGTGATCCATGACCAGCCTTTCAAAGCATTTCATGGCTACAGAGGTAGTCATTTAAGCAGGTTACCTTAGTGTTCTTGGGCACAGGGACTATGGTGGTCTGCTTGAAACATGTTGGTATTACAGACTCAAAACAGGGAGAGGTTGAAAATTTCAGTGAAGACACTTGCCAGTTGGTCAGCGCGTGCTCAGAGTACACGTCCTGGCACGGATAAGTGACTAATCTTCCTGGGATCCAAAAAGGAAACAACACAACAAATAAAATATGAATTATAATAATTATAATATACACTACCAGTCAAAAGTTTGGACATTCCAGGGATTTTCTTTATTTTGTACTATTTTCTACATTGTAGAATAATGATGAAGACATCAGAACTATGAAATAACACATATGGAATCATGTAGTAACCAAAAAAGTGTTAAACAAAACCAAAATATATGTTATATTTGAGATTCTTCAAAGTAGCCACCCTTTCCCATAGGCGTTCTCAGGGTTAGGGGAGGATTTGGCTGGAGTAGGCCATCATTGTTAAATACGAATTTGTTTTTAACTGACTTGCCAAGTTAAGTAAAGGTTAAATAAAAAATGTTTTGCCTTGACGACCGCTCTGCACACTCTCTCAGTCAGCTTCATGAGGTAGTCACCTGATGTGCTTCATGACGTAGTCACCTGATGTGCTTCATGACGTAGTCACCTGATGTGCTTCATGAGGTAGTCACCTGATGTGCTTCATGAGGTAGTCACCTGATGTGCTTCATGACGTAGTCACCTGATGTGCTTCATGACGTAGTCACCTGATGTGCTTCATGAGGTAGTCACCTGATGTACTTCATGAGGTAGTCACCTGATGTGCTTCATGACGTAGTCACCTGATGTGCTTCATGACGTAGTCACCTGATGTGCTTCATGAGGTAGTCACCTGATGTGCTTCATGAGGTAGTCACCTGATGTGCTTCATGAGGTAGTCACCTGATGTGCTTCATGAGGTAGTCACCTGATGTGCTTCATGACGTAGTCACCTGATGTGCTTCATGACGTAGTCACCTGATGTGCTTCATGAGGTAGTCACCTGATGTGCTTCATGAGGTAGTCACCTGATGTGCTTCATGACGTAGTCACCTGATGTGCTTCATGAGGTAGTCACCTGATGTGCTTCATGAGGTAGTCACCTGATGTGCTTCATGACGTAGTCACCTGATGTGCTTCATGAGGTAGTCACCTGATGTGCTTCATGAGGTAGTCACCTGATGTGCTTCATGAGGTGTCACCTGATGTGCTTCATGAGGTAGTCACCTGATGTGCTTCATGAGGTAGTCACCTGATGTGCTTCATGAGGTAGTCACCTGATGTGCTTCATGAGGTAGTCACCTGATGTGCTTCATGAGGTAGTCACCTGATGTGCTTCATGAGGTAGTCACCTGATGTGCTTCATGAGGTAGTCACCTGATGTGCTTCATGAGGTAGTCACCTGATGTGCTTCATGAGGTAGTCACCTGATGTGCTTCATGAGGTAGTCACCTGATGTGCTTCATGAGGTACCTGTCACCTGATGTGCTTCATGAGGTAGTCACCTGATGTGCTTCATGAGGTAGTCACCTGATGTGCTTCATGACGGTAGTCACCTGATGTGCTTCATGAGGTAGTCACCTGATGTGCTTCATGAGGTAGTCACCTGATGTGCTTCATGAGGTAGTCACCTGATGTGCTTCATGAGGTAGTCACCTGATGTGCTTCATGAGGTAGTCACCTGATGTGCTTCATGAGGTAGTCACCTGATGTGCTTCATGAGGTAGTCACCTGATGTGCTTCATGAGGTAGTCACCTGATGTGCTTCATGAGGTAGTCACCTGATGTGCTTCATGAGGTAGTCACCTGATGTGCTTCATGAGGTAGTCACCTGATGTGCTTCATGAGGTAGTCACCTGATGTGCTTCATGAGGTAGTCACCTGATGTGCTTCATGAGGTAGTCACCTGATGTGCTTCATGACGTAGTCACCTGATGTGCTTCATGAGGTAGTCACCTGATGTGCTTCATGAGGTAGTCACCTGATGTGCTTCATGAGGTAGTCACCTGATGTGCTTCATGAGGTAGTCACCTGATGTACTTCATGAGGTAGTCACCTGATGTGCTTCATGAGGTAGTCACCTGATGTGCTTCATGAGGTAGTCACCTGATGTACTTCATGACGTAGTCACCTGATGTGCTTCATGAGGTAGTCACCTGTACTGATGTGACGTAGTCACCTGATGTGCTTCATGAGGTAGTCACCTGATGTACTTCATGACGTAGTCACCTGATGTGCTTCATGAGGTAGTCACCTGATGTGCTTCATGTAGTCACCTGATGTGCTTCATGACGTGAGTCACCTGATGTGCTTCATGAGGTCACACTGATGTACATCATGAGGTAGTCACCTGATGTGCTTCATGAGGTAGTCACCTGATG
>NW_024607789.1:0-37135 GCF_018296145.1 Oncorhynchus tshawytscha | reverse complement strand
TTTACCCTGGCTCTGTTAATAGACATGTTATGGACAGGAGTGTCTAGAGTTTACCCTGGCTCTGTTAATAGACATGTTATGGACAGGAGTGTCTAGAGTTTACCCTGGCTCTGTTAATAGACATGTTATGGACAGGAGTGTCTAGTGTTTACCCTGGCTCTGTTAATAGACATGTTATGGACAGGAGTGTCTAGAGTTTACCCTGGCTCTGTTAATAGACATGTTATGGACAGGAGTGTCTAGAGTTTACCCTGGCTCTGTTAATAGACATGTTATGGACAGGAGTGTCTAGTGTTTACCCTGGCTCTGTTAATAGACATGTTATGGACAGGAGTGTCTAGTGTTTACCCTGGCTCTGTTAATAGACATGTTATGGACAGGAGTGTCTAGTGTTTACCTGGGACAGGTCCTGTCCTGCTGTTCATATACAGGAAGACAGTGTGACAGACTGATCCTATAATGTCTGCTCTGGCTGTAGCAGGAGGCTGTCCGGCCTCTACTCTGGCTGTAGCTGGCCGGCCTCTACTCTGGCTGTAGCAGGAGGCTGGTCGGCCTCTACTTTGTAGCAGGAGGCCGAGCTCTACTCTGTAGCAGGAGGCTGGCCGGACTCTAATCTGGCTATTGCAGGAGGCTGGCCGGCCTCTACTCTGTAGCAGGAGGCCGCCCTCTACTCTGGCTGTAGTAGGAGGCTGGCCGGCCTCTACTCTGGCTGTAGCAGGATGCCGGCCTCTACTCTGGCTGTAGCAGGAGGCCGCCCTCTACTCTGGCTGTAGCAGGATGCCGGCCTCTACTCTGGCTGTAGCAGGAGACTGGCCGCCCTCTACTCTGGCTGTAGCAGGAGGCTGGCCGCCCTCTACTCTGGCTGTAGCAGGAGGCCGCCTCTACTCTGGCTGTAGCAGGATGTCGGCCTCTACTCTGGCTGTAGCAGGAGGCCGCCCTCTACTCTGGCTGTAGCAGGAGGCCGCCCTCTACTCTGGCTGTAGCAGGATGCCGGCCTCTACTCTGGCTGTAGCAGGAGGCCGGCCTCTACTCTGGCTGTAGCAGGAGACCGGCCTCTACTCTGTCCCCTCATTATAGCCTAGTTGATGTTATTCCTGATGACTTTAATCTGTTGATGGAAGTAGGATGCATTTGATTGATTTAATCTGGGGGAAATAACTCCAATCATTGATCAGCTAAATGTGTTGTTTTGAAGAAAGAAAGAGGCAACAAGAAACAGTCATTATTTAATCATTATTTTATGTTTATTTCAATGATGTATCGTATCTCCTGTGTGAAGAAGTTGTCCTTTTCACAGTCAGTCAGTTATATGGCAAGATGAACCTCTAGAGCTGGGATCCTCATGGTCTGTTTGATCAGAGACAGAATAACTGAGAGGAAACAAGAGTCCCCTCAGCCAGCTGGTTCTGAGGCTCAGTTCACCAACCCAAACCAACCCCATAGAGCCTCAGGACAGCACTCAGCCAGCTGGTTCTGAGGCTCAGTTCACTAACTCTAACCAATCCCATAGAGACTCAGGACAGCACTCAGCCAGCTGGTTCTGAGGCTCAGTTGAGGGAACAGGCAGACAGAGAGACATCTTTATGTCTCCAGACTCTCTGGACGAGATGAGCTAAATGGTAATGAGGCCCAGTTGAGGGAACATGGAGACAGAGAGACATCTTTATGGTCCTGTTTGTCTCCAGACTCTCTGGACTAGATGGGCTAAATGGTAATGAGGCCCAGTTGAGGGACCATGGAGACATCTTTATGGTCCTGTTTGTCTCCAGACTCTCTGGACTAGATGAGCTAAATGGTAATGAGGCCCAGTTGAGGGAACATGGAGACAGAGAGACATCTTTATGGTCCTGTTTGTCTCCAGACTCTCTGGACTAGATGAGCTAAATGGTAATGAGGCTCAGTTGAGGGAACAGGCAGAAAGAGAGACATCTTTATGGTGCTGTTTGTCTCCAGACTCTCTGGACTAGATGGGCTAAATGGTAATGATGCCCAGTTGAGGGAACATGGAGACAGAGAGACATCTTTATGGTGCTGTTTGTCTCCAGACTCTCTGGACTAGATGGGCTAAATGGTAATGCACTTATTATCTGATCTATTAGAAACTGCAACTCCCTTGTCTTTACTGTTAACTGCCAAAGGGAACTCAGAACTGAGAACTGGAAGGTTCTGAGACATATTGACAGTTTGACTGGAAGGTTCTGAGACATATTGACAGTTGAAGGCTCTGAGACATTGAGAGTTTGACTGGAAGGTTCTGAGACATATTGACAGTTTGACTGGAAGGTTCTGAGACATATTGACAGTTTGACTAGAAGGTTCTGAGACATATTGACAGTTTGACTAGAAGGCTCTGAGACATATTGACAGTTGAAGGTTCTGAGACATATTGACAGTTTGACTGGAAGGCTCTGAGACATATTGACAGTTTGACTAGAAGGCTCTGAGACATATTGAGAGTTTGACTGGAAGGTTCTGAGACATATTGACAGTTGAAGGTTCTGAGACATATTGACATTTGAAGGTTCTGAGACATATTGACAGTTGAAGGTTCTGAGACATATTGACAGTTTGACTGGAAGGTTCTGAGACATATTGACAGTTTGACTGGAAGGTTCTGAGACATATTGACAGTTTGACTAGAGGGCTCTGAGACATATTGACAGTTTGACTGGAAGGTTCTGAGACATATTGACAGTTTGACTGGAAGGTTCTGAGACATATTGACAGTTTGACTGGAAGGTTCTGAGACATATTGACAGTTTGACTGGAAGGTTCTGAGACATATTGACAGTTTGACTGGAAGGTTCTGAGACATATTGACAGTTGAAGGTTCTGAGACATATTGAAAGTTTGACTGGAAGGTTCTGAGACATATTGACAGTTGAAGGTTCTGAGACATATTGACAGTTTGACTGGAAGGCTCTGAGACATATTGACAGTTTGACTAGAAGGCTCTGAGACATATTGACAGTTTGACTGGAAGGTTCTGAGACATATTGACAGTTTGACTGGAAGGTTCTGAGACATATTGACAGTTTGAATAGAAAGGTTCTGAGACATATTGACAGTTTGACTGGAAGGTTCTGAGACATATTGACAGTTTGACTGGAAGGTTCTGAGACATATTGACAGTTTGACTAGAATGTTCTGAGACATATTGACAGTTTGACTGGAAGTTTCTGAGACATATTGACAGTTTGACTGGAAGGTTCTGAGACATATTGACAGTTTGACTGGAAGGTTCTGAGACATATTGACAGTTTGACTGGAAGGCTCTGAGACATATTGACAGTTTGACTGGAAGGCTCTGAGACATATTGACAGTTTGACTGGAAGGCTCTGAGACATATTGAGAGTTTGACTGGAAGGTTCTGAGACATATTGACAGTTGATGGTTCTGAGACATATTGACATTTGAAGGTTCTGAGACATATTGACATTTGAAGGTTCTGAGACATATTGACAGTTGAAGGTTCTGAGACATATTGACAGTTTGACTGGAAGGTTCTGAGACATATTGACAGTTTGACTGGAAGGTTCTGAGACATATTGACAGTTTGACTAGAGGGCTCTGAGACATATTGACAGTTTGACTAGAAGGCTCTGAGACATATTGACAGTTTGACTAGAAGGCTCCGAGACATATTGACAGTTTGACTGGAAGGTTCTGAGACATATTGACAGTTTGACTGGAAGGTTCTGAGACATATTGACAGTTGAAGGTTGTGAGACATATTGACAGTTTGACTGGAAGGCTCTGAGACATATTGAGAGTTTGACTGGAAGGTTCTGAGACATATTGACATTTGAAGGTTCTGAGACATATTGACATTTGAAGGTTCTGAGACATATTGACAGTTGAAGGTTCTGAGACATATTGACAGTTGAAGGTTCTGAGACATATTGACAGTTGAAGGTTCTGAGACATATTGACAGTTGAAGGTTCTGAGACATATTGACAGTTTGACTGGAAGGTTCTGAGACATATTGACAGTTTGACTGGAAGGTTCTGAGACATATTGACAGTTTGACTGGAAGGTTCTGAGACATATTGACAGTTTGACTGGAAGGTTCTGAGACATATTGACAGTTTGACTGGAAGGTTCTGAGACATATTGACAGTTTGACTGGAAGGCTCTGAGACATATTGATTGTTTTACTGGAATGTTCTGAGACATATTGACAGTTGAAGGTTCTGAGACATATTGACAGTTTGACTAGAAGGCTCTGAGACATATTGATTGTTTTACTGGAATGTTCTGAGACATATTGACAGTTGAAGGTTCTGAGACATATTGAGAGTTTGACTAGAAGGCTCTGAGACATATTGACAGTTTGACTGGAAGGTTCTGAGACATATTGACAGTTTGACTGGAAGGTTCTGAGACATATTGACAGTTTGACTAGAATGTTCTGAGACATATTGACAGTTTGACTGGAAGGTTCTGAGACATATTGACAGTTTGACTGGAAGGTTCTGAGACATATTGACAGTTTGACTGGAAGGTTCTGAGACATATTGACAGTTTGACTGGAAGGTTCTGAGACATATTGACAGTTGAAGGTTCTGAGACATATTGACAGTTTGACTGGAAGGCTCTGAGACATATTGACAGTTTGACTAGAAGGCTCTGAGACATATTGAGAGTTTGACTGGAAGGTTCTGAGACATATTGACAGTTGAGACATATTGACATTTGAAGGTTCTGAGACATATTGACAGTTGAAGGTTCTGAGACATATTGACAGGTTCTGAAGTTTGACTGGAAGGTTCTGAGACATATTGACAGTTTGACTGGAAGGTTCTGAGACATATTGACAGTTTGACTGGAAGGTTCTGAGACATATTGACAGTTTGACTGGAAGGTTCTGAGACATATTGTTTGACAGTTCTGAGACATATTGACAGTGAGACATGAAAGTTTGACTGGAAGAGACATATTGACAGTTTCTGAGACATATTGACAGTTTGACTAGAAGGCTCTGAGACATATTGACAGTTTTCTGAGACATATTGGAAGGGCTCTGAGACATATTGACAGTTTGACTGGAAGGTTCTGAGACAATTTGACTGGAAGGTTCTGAGACATATTGACAGTTTGACTGGAAGGTTCTGAGACATATTGACAGTTTGACTGGAAGGTTCTGAGACATATTGACATTTTGACTGGAAGGTTCTGAGACATATTGACAGTTTGACTGGAAGGTTCTGAGACATATTGACAGTTTGACTAGAAGGCTCTGAGACATATTGACAGTTGAAGGTTCTGAGACATATTGACAGTTTGACTGGAAGGCTCTGAGACATATTGACAGTTTGACTAGAAGGCTCTGAGACATATTGACAGTTTGACTAGAAGGCTCTGAGACATATTGACAGTTTGACTAGAAGGCTCTGAGACATATTGAGAGTTTGACTGGAAGGTTCTGAGACATATTGACAGTTGAAGGTTCTGAGACATATTGACATTTGAAGGTTCTGAGACATATTGACAGTTGAAGGTTCTGAGACATATTGACAGTTTGACTGGAAGGTTCTGAGACATATTGACAGTTTGACTGGAAGGTTCTGAGACATATTGACAGTTTGACTAGAGGGCTCTGAGACATATTGACAGTTTGACTGGAAGGTTCTGAGACATATTGACAGTTTGACTGGAAGGTTCTGAGACATATTGACAGTTTGACTGGAAGGTTCTGAGACATATTGACAGTTGAAGGTTCTGAGACATATTGAAAGTTTGACTGGAAGGTTCTGAGACATATTGACAGTTTGGAAGGTTCTGAGACATATTGACAGTTGACTGAGACATATTGACTTTGACTGGAAGGCTCTGAGACATATTGACAGTTTGACTAGAAGGCTCTGAGACATATTGAGAGTTTGACTGGAAGGTTCTGAGACATATTGACATTTGAAGGTTCTGAGACATATTGACAGTTGAAGGTTCTGAGACATATTGACAGTTTGACTGGAAGGTTCTGAGACATATTGACAGTTTGACTGGAAGGCTCCGAGACATATTGACAGTTTGACTAGAAGGTTCTGAGACATATTGACAGTTTACCAAACCTGCTTTATAATTTGACAACGACAATCCATTGTTACCCAGCCCTCCATTTGTCTCCAGTCTCTCACACAGGGCTGGAAGGCCCGTTGGCCCCAGTTTTCAATCCACAGACTGTATGGATATTTCAGCAAACAGCTTTCAATTCAGCGATTGTCAATCCCCTTGTTCTGATTGGGGCAGTAAAGGACACCATGTTGATTCACCATGTTGACTCCAACAGTCCAGTATTTTCCCTCCCTCCAACCCGGCTGGTCGTTAGATTGGGACAGTAAAGAACGCCATGTTGACTCCAACAGTCCAGTATTTTCCCTCCCTCCAACCCCAGCATCAGTCAGTACCTTGTTGAGTCAGTCAGTCAGCCCCTAGACGAGCAGTCACACATGCCCTGGCAGAGACACTGGCAGAACCCATAGACCAGACACACAGTCAGACTGGACGGTACCAGGCTCACACAGACTATGCCCAGCGTCACCCTCTGGATCACCAGCAGGTAGATGCCCAGGGGCAGGGACCCGAAGTAGAACAGCCCCAGGAGCCACACCAGGATCCGGGGGACGTGCGAACACAACTTGGACAGGGCTTCCTGAACCTCCTGCCCGTTGGAGCCCACAGAGATAGAGTCCAGGCTGTGCTCTGTGAAGTGGTCTGAGCTGCCCAGGCCCCCGGGCCCCGTGTCCCTCTGAACCTCCATGATAGTGATCACCAGGCAGTTGGAGGAGTGAAGCGAGGGGGAGGTGGAGGACAGGCTCTTGGGGGTGAGGGTCACCTCTTGGTCGGAGCTCCAGGACTTATCCCTGACAGCCAGGCAGGATATGACGTTGGAGTCGTCGGGGAGGCCCGACACCTCGTATTCGCTGACCTCTGTTTCGTGTCGGCAGAAGGGGCAGGAAATGCAGCCCAAGACGTCCCCCGTGTCCAGGATCTTGTTGAGGCAGCGGGCACACACCCGGTGTAGGCAGTCCAGGATCTTGGGCCTGCGGTTGTGGACATTGTACCGCTGGTAACAGATCTTACACTCCAGCTCGTCTGTGATTGGTGGGGTCGGGCTCAGGGTGGGGGTGGTGACAGGGGTGATGGTGGAGGGGGGCATCTCATCCGGGTCAGGCTGAGGAACACTCATCATGGACGCATGCTCTGAGGAAGAGAGGGAGAGAGAGATGGAGGGAGAGAGAGATGGAGGGAGAGAGAGAGGGAGGGAGGGAGAGAGAGGGAGGGAGAGAGGGGGGATGGAGAGAGGGGGAGGGAGAGAGGGGGATGGAGAGAGAGAGAGAGGGAGGGAGAGAGAGGGATGGAGAGAGAGATGGAGGGATGGAGAGAGGGAGGGAGAGAGGGGGATGGAGAGAGAGAGAGAGAGGGAGGGAGAGAGAGGGATGGAGAGAGAGATGGAGGGATGGAGAGAGGGAGGGAGAGAGGGGGATGGAGAGAGAGAGAGAGAGGGAGGGAGAGAGATAGATGTAGGGATGGAGAGAGGGAAGTTAGGTAATTTCTTTACACCTTATGGTACATTTTTCAAGTTCATTAAAGAGGTCAAAGGTACTTGAGACATTTAGAATATTTTCACAATTTCAAAAACATTCATGAAAATGAATTTCTCAATATCATGGCAAGTACATGTGATGGTGAATGCGTACCAAAAGATTTACACCAAGATGTTTCTGATGTGGTCTGATGAAACCACATCAGACTGTTGTTGACCTCTCAGGACTAGAACAACACATCAGACTGTTGTTGACGCTACCTCTATCAGCTCTAGAACAACACACCAGACTGTTGTTGACCTCTATCAGGACTAGAACAACACACCAGACTGTTGTTGACCTCTATCAGGACTAGAACAACACATCAGACTGTTGTTGACCCTACCTCTATCAGGACTAGAACAACACACCAGACTGTTGTTGACCTCTATCAGGACTAGAACAACACATCAGACTGTTGTTGACCTCTATCAGGACTAGAACAACACATCAGACTGTTGTTGACCTCTATCAGGACTAGAACAACACATCAGACTGTTGTTGACCTCTATCAGGACTAGAACAACACACCAGACTGTTGTTGACCTCTATCAGGACTAGAACAACACACCAGACTGTTGTTGACCTCTATCAGGACTAGAACAACACACCAGACTGTTGTTGACCTCTATCAGGACTAGAACAACACACCAGACTGTTGTTGACCCTACCTCTATCAGGACTAGAACAACACACCAGACTGTTGTTGACCTCTATCAGGACTAGAACAACACACCAGACTGTTGTTGACCTCTATCAGGACTAGAACAACACATCAGACTGTTGTTGACCTCTATCAGGACTAGAACAACACATCAGACTGTTGTTGACCTCTATCAGGACTAGAACAACACATCAGACTGTTGTTGACCTCTATCAGGACTAGAACAACACATCAGACTGTTGTTGACCTCTATCAGCTCTAGAACAACACACCAGACTGTTGTTGACCTCTATCAGGACTAGAACAACACACCAGACTGTTGTTGACCTCTATCAGGACTAGAACAACACACCAGACTGTTGTTGACCCTACCTCTATCAGGACTAGAACAATACACCAGACTGTTGTTGACCTCTATCAGGACTAGAACAACACACCAGACTGTTGTTGACCTCTATCAGGACTAGAACAACACACCAGACTGTTGTTGACCTCTATCAGCACTAGAACAACACATCAGACTGTTGTTGACCTCTATCAGGACTAGAACAACACACCAGACTGTTGTTGACCTCTATCAGGACTAGAACAACACATCAGACTGTTGTTGACCTCTATCAGGACTAGAACAACACACCAGACTGTTGTTGACCCTACCTCTATCAGGACTAGAACAACACACCAGACTGTTGTTGACCTCTATCAGGACTAGAACAACACACCAGACTGTTGTTGACCTCTATCAGGACTAGAACAACACATCAGACTGTTGTTGACCCTACCTCTATCAGCTCTGGAACAACACACCAGACTGTTGTTCACCCTGTCTCCTCATGTCTCTGTTCTGCAGCCTCTATCTCTACTAAAGGTCCCTGTCTCTGTTCTGCAGCCTCTATCTCTACTAAAGCTCCCTGTCTCCTCAGGTCCCTGTCTCTGTTCTGCAGCCTCTATCTCTACTAAAGCTCCCTGTCTCCTCAGGTCCCTGTCTCTGTTCTGCAGCCTCTATCTCCACTAAAGGTCCCTGTCTCCTCAGGTCCCTGTCTCTGTTCTGCAGCCTCTGTCTCTACTAAAGGTCCCTGTCTCCTCAGGTCCCTGTCTCTGTTCTGCAGCCTCTATCTCTACTTAAGGTCCCTGTCTCCTCATGCCTCTGTTCTGCAGCCTCTATCTCTACTAAACATCCCTGTCTCCTCATGTCCCTGTCTCTGTTCTGCAGCCTCTATCTCTACTAAAGGTCCCTGTCTCCTCAGGACTCTGTTCTGCAGCCTCTGTCTCTACTAAAGGTCCCTGTCTCTGTTCTGCAGCCTCTATCTCTACTAAAGCTCCCTGTCTCCTCAGGTCCCTGTCTCTGTTCTGCAGCCTCTATCTCTACTAAAGGTCCCTGTCTCCTCATGTCTCTGTTCTGCAGCCTCTATCTCTACTAAAGGTCCCTGTCTCTGTTCTGCAGCCTCTATCTCTACTAAAGGTCCCTGTCTCCTCAGATCCCTATCTCTGTTCTGCAGCCTCTATCTCTACTAAAGGTCCCTGTCTCCTCAGGTCCCTGTCTCTGTTCTGCATCCTCTATCTCTACTAAAGGTCCCTCTCTCTGTTCTGCAGCCTCTGTCTCTACTAAAGGTCCCTGTCTCCTCATGCCTCTGTTCTGCAGCCTCTATCTCTACTAAAAGTCCCTGTCCCCTCAGGTCCCTGTCTCTGTTCTGCAGCCTCTATCTCTACTAAAGGTCCCTGTCTCCTCAGGTCCCTGTCTCTGTTCTGCAACCTCTGTCTCTACTAAAGGTCCCTGTCTCCTCATGCCTCTGTTCTGCAGCCTCTATCTCTACTAAAGGTCCCTGTCTCCTCAGGTCCCTGTCTCTGTTCTGCAGCCTCTATCTCTACTAAAGGTCCCTGTCTCCTCATGCCTCTGTTCTGCAGCCTCTATCTCTACTAAAGGTCCCTGTCTCCTCAGGTCCCTGTCTCTGTTCTGCAGCCTCTATCTCTACTAAAGGTCCCTGTCTCCTCATGCCTCTGTTCTGCAGCCTCTATCTCTACTAAAGGTCCCTGTCTCCTCAGGTCCCTGTCTCTGTTCTGCAGCCTCTATCTCTACTAAAGGTCCCTGTCTCCTCATGCCTCTGTTCTGTAGCCTCTATCTCTACTAAAGGTCCCTGTCTCTGTTCTGCAGCCTCTATCTCTACTAAAGGTCCCTGTCTCCTCAGGTCCCTGTCTCTGTTCTGCAGCCTCTATCTCTACTAAAGGTCCCTGTCTCCTCATGCCTCTGTTCTGTAGCCTCTATCTCTACTAAAGGTCCCTGTCTCTGTTCTGCAGCCTCTATCTCTACTAAAGGTCCCTGTCTCCTCAGGTCCCTGTCTCTGTTCTGCAGCCTCTATCTCTACTAAAGGTCCCTGTCTCCTCAGGTCTCTGTTCTGCAGCCTCTATCTCTACTAAAGGTCCCTGTCTCCTCATGCCTCTGTTCTGCAGCCTCTATCTCTACTAAAGGTCCCTGTCTCTGTTCTGCAGCCTCTATCTCTACTAAAGGTCCCTGTCTCTGTTCTGCAGCCTCTATCTCTACTAACGGTCCCTGTCTCCTAATTTCTCTGTTCTGCAGCCTCTATCTCTACTAAAGGTCCCTGTCTCCTCATGCTTCTGTTCTGCAGCCTCTATCTCTACTAAAGGTCCCTGTCTCCTCAGGTCCCTGTCTCTGTTCTGCATCCTCTATCTCTACTAAAGGTCCCTGTCTCTGTTCTGCAGCCTCTGTCTCTACTAAAGGTCCCTGTCTCCTCATGCCTCTGTTCTGCAGCCTCTATCTCTACTAAAAGTCCCTGTCCCCTCAGATCCCTGTCTCTGTTCTGCAGCCTCTATCTCTACTAAAGGTCCCTGTCTCCTCAGGTCCCTGTCTCTGTTCTGCATCCTCTATCTCTACTAAAGGTCCCTGTCTCTGTTCTGCAGCCTCTGTCTCTACTAAAGGTCCCTGTCTCCTCATGCCTCTGTTCTGCAGCCTCTATCTCTACTAAAAGTCCCTGTCCCCTCAGGTCCCTGTCTCTGTTCTGCAGCCTCTATCTCTACTAAAAGTCCCTGTCTCTGTTCTGCAGCCTCTATCTCTACTAAAGGTCCCTGTCTCCTCAGGTCCCTGCCTCTGTTCTGCAGCCTCTGTCTCTACTAAAGGTCCCTGTCTCCTCATGCCTCTGTTCTGCAGCCTCTATCTCTACTAAAGGTCCCTGTCTCCTCAGGTCCCTGTCTCTGTTCTGCAGCCTCTATCTCTACTAAAGGTCCCTGTCTCCTCATGCCTCTGTTCTGCAGCCTCTATCTCTACTAAAGGTCCCTGTCTCTGTTCTGCAGCCTCTATCTCTACTAAAGGTCCCTGTCTCCTCATGTCTCTGTTCTGCAGCCTCTATCTCTACTAAAGGTCCCTGTCTCCTCAGGTCCATGTCTCTGTTCTGCAGCCTCTATCTCTACTAGATGAATCATTTCAGTCTGGGCATGTCGTTATGAGGACGTGTGAGCTGAGGTACCTGTGTCTGTCTGTCCGTCTGTCCGTCTGCAGAGAGGTGAACTATAGGACATAGTGATCTGTGTTCATCTAGAATGTAGATTACAAGTTCCTATCAATACAGAGCTATTCATTTAGTATCCGCCTAAATCCTCTGTGTTCTACGTTTATTTGACCAAGCTGTTCATTGTGTTCTTCATAATGTGGTCGATCAGAAGGCAGTGCTGTGTCTGATTCTACTCAGAGAGATAACGTAATGACTTCTCCACGTAGAGGTTATTCACTGTGTCTGTTTCTACTCAGAGAGATAACGTAATGACTTCTCCACGTAGAGGTTATTCACTGTGTCTGTTTCTACTCAGAGAGATAACGTAATGACTTCTCCACATAGAGGTTATTCACTGTGTCTGTTTCTACTCAGAGAGATAACGTAATGACTTCTCCACATAGAGGTTATTCACTGTGTCTGATTCTACTCAGAGAGATAATGTAATGACTTCTCCACGTAGAGGTTATTCACTGTGTCTGTTTCTACTCAGAGAGATAACGTAATGACTTCTCCACGTAGAGGTTATTCACTGTGTCTGTTTCTACTCAGAGAGATAACGTAATGACTTCTCCACGTAGAGGTTATTCACTGTGTCTGTTTCTACTCAGAGAGATAATGTAATGACTTCTCCACGTAGAGGTTATTAACTGTGTCTGTTTCTACTCAGAGAGATAACGTAATGACTTCTCCACGTAGAGGTTATTCACTGTGTCTGTTTCTACTCAGAGAGATAACGTAATGACTTCTCCACGTAGAGGTTATTCACTGTGTCTGTTTCTACTCAGAGAGATAACGTAATGACTTCTCCACATAGAGGTTATTCACTGTGTCTGTTTCTACTCTGAGAGATAACGTAATGACTTCTCCACGTAGAGGTTATTCACTGTGTCTGTTTCTACTCAGAGAGATAACGTAATGACTTGTCCACGTAGAGGTTATTCACTGTGTCTGTTTCTACTCTGAGAGATAACGTAATGACTTCTCCACGTAGAGGTTATTCACTGTGTCTGTTTCTACTCAGAGAGATAACGTAATGACTTCTCCACATAGAGGTTATTCACTGTGTCTGTTTCTACTCAGAGAGATAACGTAATGACTTCTCCACGTAGAGGTTATTCACTGTGTCTGTTTCTACTCAGAGAGATAACGTAATGACTTCTCCACGTAGAGGTTATTCACTGTGTCTGTTTCTACTCAGAGAGATAATGTAATGACTTTAGTGTGGCTGACTGTTCAGAGACGGGTTAGTGTGGCTGACTGTTCAGAGACGGGTTAGCCTGGCTGACTGTTCAGAGACGGGTTAGTGTGGCTGACTGCTCAGAGACGGGTTAGTGTGGTTGTTCAGAGACGGGTTAGCCTGGCTGACTGTTCAGAGACGGGTTAGCCTGGCTGACTCCTCAGAGACGGGTTAGCCTGGCTGACTCCTCAGAGACGGGTTAGCGTGGCTGACTGCTCAGAGACGGGTGGCTTGCTCAGTCTGGCTGACTGCTCAGAGACGGGTTAGCGTGGCTGACTGCTCAGAGACGGGTTAGTGTGGTTGTTCAGAGATGGGTTAGCGTGGCTGACTGCTCAGAGACGGGTTAGTGTGGTTGTTCAGAGATGGGTTAGTGTGGCTGACTGCTCAGAGACGGGTTAGCCTGGCTGACTACTCAGAGAAGGGTTACCCTATGGTGCAGCCCATTGGTGGAGAGTGGACTGTAGCCTTGGACAGGTGTTTTATTCATGGATAGATTGCTATTTCTGTCGTGAGTTTATTTTTGGACTTGGCGCTAGTCTGTGCATTATTAAATCCAGTCAAATACAACCGTGACTTCTATACACACCATGATATATTCAGAGGATGGAGAGAGAGAGATGGGGGAGAGAGAGATGGGGGGAGAGAGAGATGGGGCTTAGATGGAGAGAGAGATAGAGGGAGAGAGATGGGGGGAGAGAAGGGGGGTTAGAGGGAGAGCGAGATGGGGGTTAGAGGGAGAGAGAGATGGGGGAGAGAGAAGGGGGTTAGAGGGAGAGAGAGATGGGGGGGGGTTAGAGGGAGAGAGAGATGGGGGAGAGAAGGGGGTTAGAGGGAGAGAGAGAGGGGGAGAGAAGGGGGTTAGAGGGAGAGAGAGAGATGGGGGAGAGAAGGGGGTTAGAGGGAGAGAGAGATGGGGGGTTAGAGGGAGAGAGAGATGGGGGAGAGAGAAGAGGGGTTAGAGGGAGAGAGAGATGGGGGGGAGAGAGATAGAGGGAGAGAGAGATGGGGAGAGAGAAGGGGGTTAGAGGGAGAGAGATGGAGAGAGAGAAGAGGGGTTAGAGGGAGAGAGAGATGGGGGGGGGTTAGAGGGAGAGAGAGATGGGGGGAGAGAAGAGGGGTTAGAGGGAGAGAGATGGAGGGAGAGAAGAGGGGTTAGAGGGAGAGAGATGGAGAGAGAGAAGAGGGGTTAGAGGGAGAGAGATGGAGAGAGAGAAGAGGGGTTAGAGGGAGAGAGAGAAGAGGGGTTAGAGGGAGAGAGATGGAGAGAGAGAAGAGGGGTTAGAGGGAGAGAGAGAAGAGGGGTTAGAGGGAGAGAGAGAAGAGGGGGGTTAGAGGGAGAGAGATGGAGAGAGAGAAGAGGGGTTAGAGGGAGAGAGATGGAGAGAGAGAGAGAAGGGGGGAGAAGGGGATGGGAGAGATGGAGAGAGAGAAGAGGGGATGGGAGAGATGGAGAGAGAGATTGTGTGTGAGGAAGAGAGAGCACATACCAGGCAGTAGAACTTTGGCGGTAATTCTGTTATTATTGAAGATTATTTATAGGAGAATCCGGTCTGATCGTAAAGAATAATGTCTGCTAGGACCTATTTTATCATAAGAGCAGTACATTTAGACAACATCGAAGGGTGAGGGGCCTCTCATGTCTTTTAATAGACCGGGTCTTTTTACTGCCCCGCCCCTCTGCTTCCTGGCTGAAAGGTTCATTGTTGATTTGCACAACAGCAGCTCTGCTCTCTCCTCAGCTGTCTCTCTGAGGACCGACTGACACCCTAGAGGGAGGGAGCGGTGGCTGTCTCTCTGAGGAAGAGGACCGACTGACACCCTAGAGGTGGCTGTCTCTCTGAGGACCGACTGATACCCTAGAGGTGGCTGTCTCTCTGAGGACCGACTGATACCCTAGAGGTGGCTGTCTCTCTGAGGACCAACTGATACCCTAGAGGTGGCTGTCTCTCTGAGGACCGACTGATACCCTAGAGGTGGCTGTCTCTCTGAGGACCGACTGATACCCTAGAGGGAGGGAGCGGTGGCTGTCTCTCTGAGGACCGACTGATACCCTAGAGGGAGGGAGCGGTGGCTGTCTCTCTGTGGAAGAGGACTGACTGATACCCTAGAGGGAGGGAGCGGTGGCTGTCTCTCTGTGGAAGAGGACTGACTGATACCCTAGAGGGAGGGAGCGGTGGCTGTCTCTCTGAGGAAGAGGACCGACTGATACCCTAGAGGGAGGGAGCGGTGGCTGTCTCTCTGAGGAAGAGGACCGACTGATACCCTAGAGGGAGGGAGCGGTGGCTGTCTCTCTGAGGACCGACTGACACCCTAGAGGGAGGGAGCGGTGGCTGTCTCTCTGTGGACCGACTGACACCCTAGAGGTGGCTGTCTCTCTGTGGAAGAGGACCGACTGACACCCTAGAGGGAGGGAGCGGTGCATGTCTCTGTGGACCGACTGACACCCTAGAGGGAGGGAGCGGTGGCTGTCTCTCTGTGGACCGACTGACACCCTAGAGGTGGCTGTCTCTCTGTGGAAGAGGACCGACTGACACCCTAGAGGGAGGGAGCGGTGCATGTCTCTGTGGACTGACTGACACCCTAGAGGGAGGGAGCGGTGGCTGTCTCTCTGAGGAAGAGGGCCGACTGACACCCTAGAGGGAGGGAGCGGTGGCTGTCTCTCTGAGGACCGACTGATACCCTAGAGGGAGGGAGCGGTGGCTGTCTCTCTGTGGAAGAGGACCGACTGACACCCTAGAGGGAGGGAGCGGTGGCTGTCTCTCTGTGGAAGAGGACCGACTGACACCCTAGAGGGAGGGAGCGGTGCATGTCTCTGTGGACTGACTGACACCCTAGAGGAGGGGCGGTGGCTGTCTCTCTGAGGACCGACTGACACCTTAGAGGTGGCTGTCTCTCTGTGGAAGAGGACCGACTGACACCTTAGAGGGAGGGAGCGGTGGCTGTCTCTCTGTGGAAGAGGACCGACTGACACCCTAGAGGGAGGGAGCGGTGGCTGTCTCTCTGTGGAAGAGGACCGACTGATACCCTAGAGGGAGGGAGCGGTGGCTGTCTCTCTGAGGACCGACTGACACCCTAGAGGGAGGGAGCGGTGGCTGTCTCTCTGTGGACCGACTGACACCCTAGAGGTGGCTGTCTCTCTGTGGAAGAGGACCGACTGACACCCTAGAGGGAGGGAGCGGTGCATGTCTCTGTGGACTGACTGACACCCTAGAGGGAGGGAGCGGTGGCTGTCTCTCTGAGGAAGAGGGCCGACTGACACCCTAGAGGGAGGGAGCGGTGGCTGTCTCTCTGAGGACCGACTGATACCCTAGAGGGAGGGAGCGGTGGCTGTCTCTCTGTGGAAGAGGACCGACTGACACCCTAGAGGGAGGGAGCGGTGGCTGTCTCTCTGTGGAAGAGGACCGACTGATACCCTAGAGGGAGGGAGCGGTGGCTGTCTCTCTGAGGACCGACTGACACCCTAGAGGGAGGGAGCGGTGGCTGTCTCTCTGTGGAAGAGGACCGACTGACACCCTAGAGGGAGCGAAGCGGTGGATGTCTCTCTGTGGAAGAGGACCGACTGACACCCTAGAGGAGGGGGCGGTGGCTGTCTCTCTGAGGACCAACTGACACCTTAGAGGTGGCTGTCTCTCTGTGGAAGAGGACCGACTGACACCTTAGAGGGAGGGAGCGGTGGCTGTCTCTGAGGACCGACTGACACCCTAGAGGTGGCTGTCTCTCTGTGGAAGAGGACCGACTGACTCCCTAGAGGGAGGGAGCGGTGGCTGTCTCTCTGAGGAAGAGGACCGACTGACACCCTAGAGGGAGGGAGCGGTGGCTGTCTCTCTGAGGAAGAGGACCGACTGACACCCTAGAGGGGAGGGAGCGGTGGCTGTCTCTCTGAGGACCGACTGACACCCTAGAGGGAGGGAGCGGTGGCTGTCTCTCTGAGGACCGACTGATACCCTAGAGGTGGCTGTCTCTCTGTGGAAGAGGACTGACTGACACCCTAGAGGAGGGAGCGGTGGCTGTCTCTCTGAGGACCGACTGACACCCTAGAGGGAGGGAGCGGTGGCTGTTTCTCTGTGGAAGAGGACCGACTGACACCCTAGAGGGAGGGAGCGGTGGCTGTCTCTCTGTGGAAGAGGACTGACTGACACCCTAGAGGGAGCGAAGCGGTGGCTGTTTCTCTGTGGAAGAGGACTGACTGACACCCTAGAGGGAGGGAGCGGTGGCTGTCTCTCTGAGGACCGACTGACACCCTAGAGGTGGCTGTCTCTCTGTGGAAGAGGACCGACTGACACCTTAGAGGGAGGGAGCGGTGGCTGTCTCTGAGGACCGACTGACACCCTAGAGGTGGCTGTCTCTCTGTGGAAGAGGACTGACTGACTCCCTAGAGGGAGGGAGCGGTGGCTGTTTCTCTGTGGAAGAGGACCGACTGACTCCCTAGAGGGAGGGAGCGGTGGCTGTCTCTCTGAGGAAGAGGACCGACTGACTCCCTAGAGGGAGGGAGCGGTGGCTGTCTCTCTGAGGAAGAGGACCGACTGACTCCCTAGAGGGAGGGAGCGGTGGCTGTCTCTCTGTGGAAGAGGACCGACTGACTCCCTAGAGGGAGGGAGCGGTGGCTGTCTCTCTGTGGAAGAGGACCGACTGACTCCCTAGAGGGAGGGAGCGGTGGCTGTCTCTCTGAGGAAGAGGACCGACTGACACCCTAGAGGGAGGGAGCGGTGGCTGTCTCTCTGAGGAAGAGGACCGACTGACACCCTAGAGGGAGGGAGCGGTGGCTGTCTGTCTGTGGAAGAGGACCAACTGACACCCTAGAGGGGGAGCGGTGGCTGTCTCTCTGAGGACCGACTGACACCCTAGAGGGAGTGAGCGGTGGCTGTCTCTCTGAGGACCGACTGACACCCTAGAGGGAGGGAGCGGTGCATGTCTCTGTGGACCGACTGACACCCTAGAGGGAGGGAGCGGTGGCTGTCTCTCTGAGGAAGAGGACTGACTGACACCCTAGAGGGAGGGAGCGGTGGCTGTCTGTCTGTGGAAGAGGACCGACTGACACCCTAGAGGAGGGAGCGGTGGCTGTCTCTCTGAGGGCCGACTGACACCCTAGAGGGAGGGAGCGGTGGCTGTCTCTCTGTGGAAGAGGACCGACTGACACCCTAGAGGGAGGGAGCGGTGGCTGTCTCTCTGTGTAAGAGGACCGACTGACTCCCTAGAGGGAGGGAGCGGTGGCTGTCTCTCTGAGGAAGAGGACCGACTGACACCCTAGAGGGAGGGAGCGGTGGCTGTCTGTCTGTGGAAGAGGACCAACTGACACCCTAGAGGAGGGAGCGGTGGCTGTCTCTCTGAGGGCCGACTGACACCCTAGAGGGAGGGAGCGGTGGCTGTCTCTCTGAGGAAGAGGACCGACTGACACCCTAGAGGGAGGGAGCGGTGGCTGTCTGTCTGTGGAAGAGGACCAACTGACACCCTAGAGGAGGGAGCGGTGGGTGTCTCTCTGAGGGCCGACTGACACCCTAGAGGGAGGGAGCGGTGGCTGTCTCTCTGTGGAAGAGGACCGACTGATACCCTAGAGGGATGGAGCGGTGGCTGTCTCTCTGTGGACCGACTGACACCCTAGAGGTGGCTGTCTCTCTGTGGAAGAGGACCGACTGACACCCTAGAGGGAGGGAGCTGTGGCTGTCTCTCTGAGGACCGACTGACACCCTAGAGGGAGGGAGCGGTGGCTGTCTCTCTGAGGAAGAGGACCAACTGACACCCTAGAGGGAGGGAGCGGTGGCTGTCTCTCTGTGGAAGAGGACTGACTGATACCCTAGAGGGAGGGAGCGGTGGCTGTCTCTCTGAGGACCGACTGATACCCTAGAGGGAGGGAGCGGTGGCTGTCTCTCTGTAGAAGATGACTGACTGACACCCTAGAGGAGGGAGCGGTGGCTGTCTCTCTGAGGACCGACTGACACCCTAGAGGGAGGGAGCGGTGGCTGTCTCTCTGAGGAAGAGGACCGACTGACACCCTAGAGGGAGGGAGCGGTGGCTGTCTCTCTGAGGACCGACTGACACCCTAGAGGGAGCTAGAGGGAGGGAGCGGTGGCTGTCTCTCTGTGGAAGAGGACCGACTGACACCCTAGAGGGAGGGAGCGGTGGCTGTCTCTCTGTGGAAGAGGACTGACTGACACCCTAGAGGGAGGGAGCGGTGGCTGTCTCTCTGTGGAAGAGGACTGACTGATACCCTAGAGGGAGGGAGCGGTGGCTGTCTCTCTGAGGACCGACTGACACCCTAGAGGGAGGGAGCGGTGGCTGTCTCTCTGTGGAAGAGGACCGACTGACACCCTAGAGGGAGGGAGCGGTGGCTGTCTCTCTGTGGAGAGGCCCGACTGACACCCTAGAGGGAGGGAGCGGTGGCTGTCTCTCTGAGGAAGAGGACCGACTGACACCCTAGAGGGAGGGAGCGGTGTCTGTCTCTCTGAGGAAGAGGACCGTCTCTCTGTGCTAATGAGCTGTTGTCACTTGGAGAGAGAGAGAAGGAGGGAGAGAGATGGAGAGAAACCTTTGCTTTCAATCCCCCTAAGTAGCAGTAGGGGAAACACCCTGTGCATGGTTTACTGTTTCAGACATTTCCCTGGCTATGTAGTCAAGTAACCATAGTAACACACCAATAGGTTTTGCCAACATGTAACTCCCTCCAACATGTCTCTGTTTTCCCTAAATGGTGGTGGGAGCGTTCCTTATTCCCTTCTGAATCTTCCAACCGGGATTTCTGGAGAAAAAAAACCGTAGTATTTTGCAACCCGACACCCATATTACTTTGAAGTAACACCCCCAGGAAACACGGCACGGTTTGATATTCACACCCCCTGCTTTGGGAAATACTGTTGAAGGAATTCATGAAGTCATCTAGCTCCCATCACGCGTAACCATATTAACTAAACCACGTAACTATATTATATGGGTTTATTGTGATGGTGTAGGTAGACTATATTACATGGATTTATTGTGATGGTGTAGGTAGACTATATTACATGGATTTATTGTGATGGTGTAGACTATATTATATGGGTTTATTGTGATGGTGTAGGTAGACTATATTACATGGGTTTATTGTGATGGTGTAGGTAGACTATATTACATGGGTTTATTGTGATGGTGTAGGTAGACTATATTATATGGGTTTATTGTGATGGTGTAGGTAGACTATATTATATGGGTTTATTGTGATGGTGTAGGTAGACTATATTACATGGGTTTATTGTGATGGTGTAGGTAGACTATATTACATGGGTTTATTGTGATGGTGTGGGTAGACTATATTATATGGGTTTATTGTGATGGTGTAGACTATATTACATGGATTTATTGTGATGGTGTAGGTAGACTATATTACATGGATTTATTGTGATGGTGTAGACTATATTACATGGATTTATTGTGATGGTGTAGGTAGACTATATTACATGGATTTATTGTGATGGTGTAGGTAGACTATATTACATGGATTTATTGTGATGGTGTAGGTAGACTATATTACATGGGTTTATTGTGATGGTGTAGACTATATTATATGGGTTTATTGTGATGGTGTAGGTAGACTATATTACATGGGTTTATTGTGATGGTGTAGGTAGACTATATTATATGGGTTTATTGTGATGGTGTAGACTATATTACATGGATTTATTGTGGAGGTGTAGGTAGACTATATTACATGGGTTTATTGTGATGGTGTAGACTATATTACATGGATTTATTGTGTTGGTGTAGACTATATTACATGGATTTATTGTGATGGTGTAGGTAGACTATATTACATGGATTTATTGTGATGGTGTAGGTAGACTATATTACATGGATTTATTGTGATGGTGTAGACTATATTACATGGATTTATTGTGATGGTGTAGGTAGACTATATTACATGGATTTATTGTGATGGTGTAGACTATATTACATGGATTTATTGTGATGGTGTAGACTATATTACATGGATTTATTGTGATGGTGTAGACTATATTACATGGATTTATTGTGATGGTGTAGGTAGACTATATTACATGGATTTATTGTGATGGTGTAGGTAGACTATATTACATGGATTTATTGTGATGGTGTAGACTATATTACATGGATTTATTGTGATGGTGTAGACTATATTACATGGATTTATTGTGATGGTGTAGACTATATTACATGGATTTATTGTGATGGTGTAGATAGACTATATTACATGGATTTATTGTGATGGTGTAGACTATATTACATGGATTTATTGTGATGGTGTAGACTATATTACATGGATTTATTGTGAAGGTGTAGACTATATTACATGGATTTATTGTGATGGTGTAGGTAGACTATATTACATGGATTTATTGTGATGGTGTAGGTAGACTATATTACATGGATTTATTGTGAAGGTGTAGACTATATTACATGGATTTATTGTGATGGTGTAGACTATATTACATGGATTTATTGTGATGTTGTAGACTATATTACATGGATTTATTGTGATGGTGTAGATAGACTATATTACATGGATTTATTGTGATGGTGTAGACTATATTACATGGATTTATTGTGATGGTGTAGACTATATTACATGGATTTATTGTGATGGTGTAGGTAGACTATATTACATGGATTTATTGTGATGGTGTAGGTAGACTATATTACATGGATTTATTGTGATGGTGTAGACTATATTACATGGATTTATTGTGATGGTGTAGGTAGACTATATTACATGGATTTATTGTGATGGTGTAGGTAGACTATATTACATGGATTTATTGTGGTGGTGTAGGTAGACTATTACATGGATTTATGGTGATGGTGTAGGTAGACCATATTAAATGGATTTATTGTGGTGGTGTAGGTAGACTATATTACATGGATTTATTGTGATGGTGTAGACTATATTACATGGATTTATTGTGATGGTGTAGGTAGACTATATTACATGGATTTATTGTGATGGTGTAGGTAGACTATATTACATGGATTTATTGTGATGGTGTAGACTATATTACATGGATTTATTGTGATGGTGTAGGTAGACTATATTACATGGATTTATTGTGATGGTGTAGACTATATTACATGGATTTATTGTGATGGTGTAGGTAGACTATATTACATGGATTTATTGTGATGGTGTAGGTAGACTATATTACATGGATTTATTGTGATGGTGTAGGTAGACTATATTACATGGATTTATTGTGATGGTGTAGGTAGACTATATTACATGGATTTATTGTGATGGTGTAGGTAGACTATATTACATGGATTTATTGTGATGGTGTAGGTAGACTATATTACATGGATTTATTGTGATGGTGTAGGTAGACTATATTACATGGATTTATTGTGATGGTGTAGGTAGACTATATTACATTTTGTGTTGTGTATTATGTGTTGCTGGTTCATTACCAGGTCTGTGTTGTGTTGCTGGTTCATTACCAGGTCTGTGTTGCTGGTTCATTACCAGGTCTGTGTTGTGTTGCTGGTTCATTACCAGGTCTGTGTTGTGTTGCTGGTTCATTACCAGGTCTTTGTTGTGTTGCTGGTTCATTACCAGGTCTGTGTTGTGTTGCTGGTTCATTAACAGGTCTGTGTTGTGTTGCTGGTTCATTACCAGGTCTGTGTTGCTGGTTCATTACCAGGTCTGTGTTGCTGGTTCATTAACAGGTCTGTGTTGCTGGTTCATTACCAGGTCTGCGTTGTGTTGCTGGTTCATTAACAGGTCTGTGTTGCTGGTTCATTACCAGGTCTGTGTTGCTGGTTCATTAACAGGTCTGTGTTGCTGGTTCATTACCAGGTCTGTGTTGTGTTGCTGGTTCATTAACAGGTATGTGTTGCTGGTTCATTAACAGGTCTGTGTTGCTGGTTCATTAACAGGTCTGTGTTGTGTTGCTGGTTCATTAACAGGTCTGTGTTGCTGGTTCATTACCAGCTCTGTGTTGCTGGTTCATTAACAGGTCTGTGTTGCTGGTTCATTACCAGGTCTGTGTTGTGTTGCTGGTTCATTACCAGGTCTGTGTTGCTGGTTCATTAACAGGTCTGTGTTGCTGGTTCATTACCAGGTCTGTGTTGTGTTGCTGGTTCATTAACAGGTATGTGTTGTGTTGCTGGTTCATTAACAGGTCTGTGTTGCTGGTTCATTAACAGGTCTGTGTTGCTGGTTCATTACCAGGTCTGCGTTGTGTTGCTGGTTCATTAACAGGTCTGTGTTGCTGGTTCATTAACAGGTCTGTGTTGCTGGTTCATTACCAGGTCTGTGTTGTGTTGCTGGTTCATTACCAGGTCTGTGTTGTGTTGCTTGTTCATTACCAGGTCTGTGTTGCTGGTTCATTAACAGGTCTGTGTTGTGTTGCTGGTTCATTACCAGGTCTGTGTTGTGTTGCTGGTTCATTAACAGGTCTGTGTTGTGTTGCTGGTTCATTACCAGGTCTGTGTTGCTGGTTCATTACCAGGTCTGTGTTGCTGGTTCATTACCAGGTCTGTGTTGCTGGTTCATTACCAGGTCTGTGTTGCTGGTTCATTACCAGGTCTGTGTTGTGTTGCTGGTTCATTACCAGGTCTGTGTTGTGTTGCTGGTTCATTAGCAGGTCTGTGTTGCTGGTTCATTACCAGGTCTGTGTTGTGTTGCTGGTTCATTAACAGGTATGTGTTGCTGGTTCATTAACAGGTCTGTGTTGCTGGTTCATTAACAGGTCTGTGTTGTGTTGCTGGTTCATTAACAGGTCTGTGTTGCTGGTTCATTACCAGCTCTGTGTTGCTGGTTCATTAACAGGTCTGTGTTGCTGGTTCATTACCAGGTCTGTGTTGTGTTGCTGGTTCATTACCAGGTCTGTGTTGCTGGTTCATTAACAGGTCTGTGTTGCTGGTTCATTACCAGGTCTGTGTTGTGTTGCTGGTTCATTAACAGGTATGTGTTGTGTTGCTGGTTCATTAACAGGTCTGTGTTGCTGGTTCATTAACAGGTCTGTGTTGCTGGTTCATTACCAGGTCTGCGTTGTGTTGCTGGTTCATTAACAGGTCTGTGTTGCTGGTTCATTAACAGGTCTGTGTTGCTGGTTCATTACCAGGTCTGTGTTGTGTTGCTGGTTCATTACCAGGTCTGTGTTGTGTTGCTTGTTCATTACCAGGTCTGTGTTGCTGGTTCATTAACAGGTCTGTGTTGTGTTGCTGGTTCATTAACAGGTCTGTGTTGTGTTGCTGGTTCATTACCAGGTATGTGTTGTGTTGCTGGTTCATTACCAGGTCTGTGTTGCTGGTTCATTAACAGGTCTGTGTTGTGTTGCTGGTACATTAACAGGTCTGTGTTGTGTTGCTGGTTCATTAACAGGTCTGTGTTGTGTTGCTGGTTCATTAACAGGTCTGTGTTGCTGGTTCATTACCAGGTCTGTGTTGCTGGTTCATTACCAAGTCTGTGTTGTGTTGCTGGTTCATTACTAGGTCTGTGTTGCTGGTTCATTAACAGGTCTGTGTTGTGTTGCTGGGGCATTACCAGGTCTGGGTTGCTGGTTCATTAACAGGTCTGTGTTGCTGGTTCATTACCAGGTCTGTGTTGCTGGTTCATTAACAGGTCTGTGTTGTGTTGCTGGTTCATTAAAAGGTCTGTGTTGTGTTGCTGGTTCATTACCAGGTCTGTGTTGTGTTTCTGGTTCATTGCCAGGTCTGTGTTGTGTTGCTGGTTCATTACCAGGTCTTTGTTGTGTTGCTGGTTCATTACCAGGTCTGTGTTGTGTTGCTGGTTCATTAACAGGTCTGTGTTGTGTTGCTGGTTCATTACCAGGTCTGTGTTGCTGGTTCATTACCAGGTCTGTGTTGCTGGTTCATTACCAGGTCTGTGTTGTGTTGCTGGTTCATTAACAGGTCTGTGTTGTGTTGCTGGTTCATTACCAGGTCTGTGTTGCTGGTTCATTAACAGGTCTGTGTTGTGTTGCTGGTTCATTAACAGGTCTGTGTTGTGTTTCTGGTTCATTACCAGGTCTGTGTTGCTGGTTCATTACCAGGTCTGTGTTGCTGGTTCATTAACAGGTCTGTGTTGTGTTGCTGGTTCATTACCAGGTCTGTGTTGCTGGTTCATTAACAGGTATGTGTTGTGTTTCTGGTTCATTACCAGGTCTGTGTTGCTGGTTCATTACCAGGTCTCTGTTGTGTTGCTGGTTCATTACCAGGTCTGTGTTGTGTTGCTGGTTCATTAACAGGTCTGTGTTGTGTTGCTGGTTCATTAACAGGTCTGTGTTGTGTTGCTGGTTCATTAACAGGTCTGTGTTGCTGGTTCATTAACAGGTCTGTGTTGTGTTGTTGGTTCATTATTTAATTTTTTATTTTACCTTTATTTAACTAGGCAAGTCAGTTAAAAACAAATTCTTATTTTCAATGACGGCCTAGGAACAGTGGGTTAACTGGTCTAGGAACAGTGGGTTAACTGGTCTAGGAACAGTGGGTTAACTGGTCTAGGAACAGTGGGTTAACTGCCTGACAGATTTGTACCTTGTCAGCTGGGGGATTTGAACTTGCAACTTTTTTTTGGCTACTAGTCCAATGCTCTAACCACTAGGCTACCCTGCCGCCCCAGGTCTGTGTTGTGTTGCTGGTTCATTAACAGATCTGTGTTGTGTTGCTGGTTCATTAACAGGTCTGTGTTCTGTTTATGAATGCCTGGCTGGGCTGCTGGCCAGTGGATGAAGTTTATGAATGCCTGGATGGGCTGGGGACAGTGGATGAAGTCTATGAATGCTGGCTGGGCTGGGGACAGTGGATGAAGTCTATGAATGCCTGGCTGGGCTGGGGACAGTGGATGAAGTCTATGAATGCCTGGCTGGGCTGGGGACAGTGGATGAAGTTTATGAATGCCTGGCTGGGCTGGGGACAGTGGATAACATTTATGAATGCCTGGCTGGGCTGGGGACAGTGGATGAAGTTTATGAATGCCTGGCTGGGCTGGGGATAGTGGATGAAGTTTATGAATGCCTGGCTGGGCTGGGAGACAGTGGATGAAGTTAATGAATGCCTGGCTGGGCTATGGGACAGTGGATAACATTTATGAATGCCTGCAGTGGGCTGTCTCTGCACATAGTCGATGGCTGGCTGGGGGCATCTGTGTTGGTGCCATTGTATTCATCATACACCTTCTGAATGGAGTGGTTCACCTGATCTTCCACCCTAGCTCTGTAGATATAGCCTGGCTGGGCAACCACAACAACTTCTGTGACAAACACCAGCAGGAGAATGACAGTCTGGGCTGGGGGACAGTGGATGAAGTCTATGAATACCTGGCTGGGCTGGGGACAGTGGATGAAGTTTATGAATGCCTGGCTGGGCTGGGGGGCAGTGGATAAAGTTTATGAATGCCTGGCTGGGCTGCTGGACAGTGAATGAAGTTTGTGAATGCCTGGCTAGGCTGGGGGACAGTGGATGAAGTTTATAAATGCCTGGCTGGGCTGGGGGACAGTGGATGAAGTTAATGAATACCTGGATGGGCTGCTGGACAGTGGATGAAGTTTATGAATGCCTGGCTGGGCTGGGAGACAGTGGATGAAGTTTATGAATGCCTGGCTGGGCTGGGGGACAGTGGATGAAGTTTATGAATGCCTGGCTGGGCTGGGGGACAGTGGATGAAGTTTATGAATGCCTGGCTGGGCTGCTGGACAGTGGATGAAGTGTATGAATGCCTGGATGGGCTGCTGGACAGTGCTCTCACACACAGACACACTAACACACATACTGAGACAAACACACTAACACACACATTAGAAGTTAAAACAAGTACCCCTCTCTCTCCCTTCCCCAAATCCTTACCTTACCCTGCAGTAGGTCCAGTGTCTGGGTACTCCAGTGTTCCAGTGTCTGGGTACTCCAGTGGTCCAGTGTCTGAGTACTCCAGTGGTCCAGTGTCTGAGTACTACAGTGGTCCAGTGTCTGAGTACTCCAGTGGTCCAGTGTCTGGGTACTACAGTGGTCCAGTGTCTGAGTACTCCAGTGGTCCAGTGTCTGGGTACTCCAGTGGTCCAGTGTCTGGGTACTCCAGTGGTCCAGTGTCTGGGTACCCCAGTGGTCCAGTGTCTGGGTACTACAGTGGTCCAGTGTCTGGGTACTCCAGTGGTCTAGTGTCTGGGTACTCCAGTGGTCTAGTGTCTGGGTACTCCAGTGTTCTAGTGTCTCGGTACTCCAGTGGTCCAGTGTCTCGGTACTCCAGTGGTCTAGTGTCTGGGTACTCCAGTGGTCCAGTGTCTGGGTACTCCAGTGGTCCAGTGGCTCAGTGGTCCAGTGTCTGAGTACTCCAGTGGTCCAGTGTCTGAGTACTTAATAGCCTTAGTTATCCTATGCTCCTCAAGGTGCTGGTAGTAGTGGTGGTGCTAAATGTCCGTTCTGTGGTGGAGCCATCCCCCTGACAGGGTCTCCTCTCTCTCACAGGGAGCCGGCAGTCTAACCGTCTCCTCTCTCTCTCTCTCCCTCCAGGAGCAGGCAGCAGGCTGACTCTCTCTTCCTCGCCCCTCCAGCCGTCTAAGCGTCTCTCTCCTCCTCTCTCCCTCTCTCTCTCCCTCTCTCTCTCTCTCTCTCTCTCTCTCTCTCTCTCTCTCTCTCTCTCTCTCTCTCTCTCCAGGAGCAGGCAGCGGTCTGACTGTCTCCTCTTCTCCCCCTCCAGGTGTACAAGAAGCAGGCAGCCTGCAGCCTGGGGGTTCTGGGCCAGAGGCTGGTGGAGCAGGAGGAGGACTTTTCAGGGAGGGCAGCCTCCTACCAGACAGAAATACAGCACCTCCAGAGGCTTCTACGAGACAAACAGCACGACCTGGACGGAGTGCTGCAGCAGAAAAGGTACCAGCCAGGGAAACAGGCAGACAGTCAGTGAACCAGGCAGCCAGCCAGGCAGCTACTCAGCCAGGGAAACAGGCAGACAGTCAGAGAACTAGGCAGCCAGCCAGGCAGCTACTCAGCCAGGGAAACAGGCAGACAGTCAGAGAACCAGGCAGCCAGCCAGGCAGCTACTCAGCCAGGGAAACAGGCAGACAGTCAGAGAACCAGGCAGCCAGCCAGGCAGCTACTCAGCCAGGGAAACAGGCAGCCAGTCAGAGAAACAGACAGGCAGAGAGACGGTAGCCGAGTCACACACAGGCAGGAGTAGTGAGCAGGCAGGCAGCCGAGTCACTAGCAACGCAAACCAATGACAGGCCCCGGAGGGAGCGCAAGGTGGGGAGGAGGGGAGTCAGCAAGCGCTTCTGCCTGGGCAAGACAGAACAGCTGCAGAGTTTTTCTCTGTCTCTCGCTCACAGTCACTCTTCCTCTCTGTGTCACTCTCTCTGTTGTTCTCTTAATGCTGTTCTGTTTATGCCCTCTCTTTCTCTCTCTCTCTCACAGTCACTCTTCCTCTGTGTCACTAATGCTGTTCTCTCTCTCTCGGTGTTATGCCCTCTCTTTCTCTGTCTCTCGCTCACAGTCACTCTTCCTCTCTGTGTCACTCTCTCTCTGTTGTTCTCTTAATGCTGTTCTCTCGCTGTTGCTCTCTCTCTTTCTGATGTCCTCAATTGTCTTTCTTTAGTGCTCTCTCTCTCGCTCTCTCTCACTTTAATGCTCTCCTCTCTTTCCCTCCCCTTTCTCTCTCTCTCTTTCTCTCTCCACTTTCCATCCCCTTTCTCTCTCTTCTCATCCCCTTTCTCTCCCTCTCTCTGTATCTCTCTCTCTCCTTAGTTCATGCTATTTTAATATTGAACCATCTAAATTCAGTTATTTTAACAGTAGCATGACAGAATTGATCCAACATTCCCCAAGCATCCTACGGTACAGAGCAGGAGGACGATGACTTGGCAACAAAGAAAGTTTGAGTGATTTGATTTGGGCGATTCTGAGAGCATTCAATCATATTGTGAATGTCGATTTGGCTTGATCAATTTCTCCCTGAGATGTAGTTGCCCTGTCTGTCTGTGATTGTTTGTCCGTCTATCAAGTCGGTCGAGCTGTCTGCCTGTCCATCAGTCTGGCTGTCTGCCTGTCCATCAGTCTGGCTGTCTGCCTGTCCATCAGTCTGGCTGTCTGCCTGTCCGGCTGTCTGGCTGTCTGCCTGTCCATCAGTCTGGCTGTCTGGCTGTCTGCCTGTCCATCAGTCTGGCTGTCTGCCCATTTGTCTGTCTGTCTTTCTATCTATAGGGAGAGACCTTTAGTCTAGAATGCTCTCTCTCTGCTGACATCTGTAGTAGTTTATATTTGAATAATTGTTTATTTCGGATGTTCTTTGTTACATTTGTGATGGATGACTTTTCTAGTACTGGATGTAGTCTGTGTCGTGACTACCATTAATGTGGATGTAGTCTGTATCGTGACTACCATTAATGTGGATGTAGTCTGTGTCGTGTCGTGACTACCATTAATGTGGATGTAGTCTGTGTCGTGACGTGACTACCATTAATGTGGATGTAGTCTGTGTCGTGTGTGACTACCATTAATGTGGATGTAGTCTGTGTCGTGACTACCATTAATGTGGATGTAGTCTGTGTCGTGACTACCATTAATGTGGATGTAGTCTGTGTCGTGACTACCATTAATGTGGATGTAGTCTGTGTCGTGACTACCATTAATGTGGATGTAGTCTGTGTCGTGACTACCATTAATGTGGATGTAGTCTGTGTCGTGTGTGACTACCATTAATGTGGATGTAGTCTGTGTCGTGACTACCATTAATGTGGATGTAGTCTGTGTCGTGACGTGACTACCATTAATGTGGATGTAGTCTGTGACTACCATTAATGTGGATGTAGTCTGTGTCGTGACTACCATTAATGTGGATGTAGTCTGTGTCTGTGACTACCATTAATGTGGATGTAGTCTGTGTCGTGACTACCATTAATGTGGATGTAGTCTGTGTCGTGACTACTACATTAATGTGGATGTAGTCTGTGTCGTGACTACCATTAATGTGGATGTAGTCTGTGTCGTGACTACCATTAATGTGGATGTAGTCTGTGTCGTGACTACCATTAATGTGGATGTAGTCTGTGTCGTGACTACCATTAATGTGGATGTAGTCTGTGTCGTGACTACCATTAATGTGGATGTAGTCTGTGTCGTGACTACCATTAATGTGGATGTAGTCTGTGTTAATGTGGATGTAGTCTCGTGTCGTGACTACCATTAATGTGGATGTAGTCTGTGTCGTGTCGTGACTACCATTAATGTGGATGTAGTCTGTGTCGTGACTACCATTAATGTGGATGTAGTCTGTATCGTGACGTGACTACCATTAATGTGGATGTAGTCTGTATCGTGACGTGTCTGACTACCATTAATGTGGATGTAGTCTGTGTCGTGACTACCATTAATGTGGATGTAGTCTGTGTCGTGACTACCATTAATGTGGATGTAGTCTGTGTCGTGACTACCATTAATGTGGATGTAGTCTGTGTCGTGACTACCATTAATGTGGATGTAGTCTGTGTCGTGACTACCATTAATGTGGATGTAGTCTGTGTCGTGACTACCATTAATGTGGATGTAGTCTGTGTCGTGACGTGACTACCATTAATGTGGATGTAGTCTGTCTGTGACTACCATTAATGTGGATGTAGTCTGTGTCGTGACTACCATTAATGTGGATGTAGTCTGTGTCGTGACTACCATTAATGTGGATGTAGTCTGTGTCGTGACTACCATTAATGTGGATGTAGTCTGTGTCGTGTGACTACCATTAATGTGGATGTAGTCTGTGTCGTGACTACCATTAATGTGGATGTAGTCTGTGTCGTGACTACCATTAATGTGATGTAGTCTACCACTACCATTAATGTGGATGTAGTCTGTGTCGTGACTACCATTAATGTGGATGTAGTCTGTGTCGTGACTGACTACCATTAATGTGGATGTAGTCTGTGTCGTGTCGTGACTACCATTAATGTGGATGTAGTCTGTGTCGTGACTACCATTAATGTGGATGTAGTCTGTATCGTGACGTGACTACCATTAATGTGGATGTAGTCTGTGTCGTGACGTGACTACCATTAATGTGGATGTAGTCTGTGTCGTGACGTGACTACCATTAATGTGGATGTAGTCTGTGTCGTGACGTGACTACCATTAATGTGGATGTAGTCTGTGTCGTGACTACCATTAATGTGGATGTAGTTGTCGTCGTGACTACGTGACTACCATTAATGTGGATGTAGTCTGTGTCGTGACGTGACTACCATTAATGTGGATGTAGTCTGTGTCGTGACTACCATTAATGTGGATGTAGTCTGTGTCGTGACTACCATTAATGTGGATGTAGTCTGTGACTACCATTAATGTGGATGTAGTCGTGTGACTACCATTAATGTGGATGTAGTCTGTGTCGTGACGTGACTACCATTAATGTGGATGTAGTCTGTGTCGTGTCGTGACTACCATTAATGTGGATGTAGTCTGTGTCGTGTGTGACTACCATTAATGTGGATGTAGTCTGTGTCGTGACGTGACTACCATTAATGTGGATGTAGTCTGTGTCGTGACGTGACTACCATTAATGTGGATGTAGTCTGTGTCGTGTCGTGACTACCATTAATGTGGATGTAGTCTGTGTCGTGACTACCATTAATGTGGATGTAGTCTGTGTATCGTGACGTGACTACCATTAATGTGGATGTAGTCTGTGTCGTGTCGTGACTACCATTATTAATGTGGATGTAGTCTGTGTCGTGACTACCATTAATGTGGATGTAGTCTGTGTCGTGTCGTGACTACCATTAATGTGGATGTAGTCTGTGTCGTGACTACCATTAATGTGGATGTAGTCTGTATCGTGACGTGACTACCATTAATGTGGATGTAGTCTGTATCGTGTCGTGACTACCATTAATGTGGATGTAGTCTGTGTCGTGTCGTGACTACCATTAATGTGGATGTAGTCTGTGTGTCGTGACTACCATTAATGTGGATGTAGTCTGTGTCGTGTCGTGACTACCATTAATGTGGATGTAGTCTGTCGTGACTACCATTAATGTGGATGTAGTCTGTATCGTGACGTGACTACCATTAATGTGGATGTAGTCTGTATCGTGTCGTGACTACCATTAATGTGGATGTAGTCTGTGTCGTGTCGTGACTACCATTAATGTGGATGTAGTCTGTGTCGTGACTACCATTAATGTGGATGTAGTCTGTGTCGTGTCGTGACTACCATTAATGTGGATGTAGTCTGTGTCGTGACTACCATTAATGTGGATGTAGTCTGTGTCGTGTACGTGACTACCATTAATGTGGATGTAGTCTGTGTCGTGACTACCATTAATGTGGATGTAGTCTGTGTCGTGACTACCATTAATGTGGATGTAGTCTGTGTCGTGTCGTGACTACCATTAATGTGGATGTAGTCTGTGTCGTGACTGACTACCATTAATGTGGATGTAGTCTGTGTCGTGTCGTGACTACCATTAATGTGGATGTAGTCTGTGTGTCGTGACTACCATTAATGTGGATGTAGTCTGTGTCGTGTCGTGACTACCATTAATGTGGATGTAGTCTGTGTCGTGACTACCATTAATGTGGATGTAGTCTGTGTCGTGACTACCATTAATGTGGATGTAGTCTGTGTCGTGTCGTGACTACCATTAATGTGGATGTAGTCTGTGTCGTGTCGTGACTACCATTAATGTGGATGTAGTCTGTGTCGTGACTACCATTAATGTGGATGTAGTCTGTGTCGTGTCGTGACTACCATTAATGTGGATGTGACTACCATTAATGTGGATGTAGTCTGTGTCGTGACTACCATTAATGTGGATGTAGTCTGTATCGTGACGTGACTACCATTAATGTGGATGTAGTCTGTGTCGTGTCGTGACTACCATTAATGTGGATGTAGTCTGTGTCGTGACGTGACTACCATTAATGTGGATGTAGTCTGTGTCGTGACTGACTACCATTAATGTGGATGTAGTCTGTGTCGTGTCGTGACTACCATTAATGTGGATGTAGTCTGTGTCGTGACTACCATTAATGTGGATGTAGTCTGTGTCGTGTCGTGACTACCATTAATGTGGATGTAGTCTGTGTCGTGTGACTACCATTAATGTGGATGTAGTCTGTGTCGTGACTACCATTAATGTGGATGTAGTCTGTGTCGTGTCGTGACTACCATTAATGTGGATGTAGTCTGTGTCGTGACTACCATTAATGTGGATGTAGTCTGTGTCGTGTCGTGACTACCATTAATGTGGATGTAGTCTGTGTCGTGACGTGACTACCATTAATGTGGATGTAGTCTGTGTCGTGTCGTGACTACCATTAATGTGGATGTAGTCTGTGTCGTGACTACCATTAATGTGGATGTAGTCTGTATCGTGACGTGACTACCATTAATGTGGATGTAGTCTGTGTCGTGTCGTGACTACCATTAATGTGGATGTAGTCTGTGTCGTGACTACCATTAATGTGGATGTAGTCTGTGTCGTGTCGTGACTACCATTAATGTGGATGTAGTCTGTGTCGTGACTACCATTAATGTGGATGTAGTCTGTGTCGTGACGTGACTACCATTAATGTGGATGTAGTCTGTGTCGTGTCGTGACTACCATTAATGTGGATGTAGTCTGTGTCGTGTCGTGACTACCATTAATGTGGATGTAGTCTGTGTCGTGACGTGACTACCATTAATGTGGATGTAGTCTGTATCGTGACGTGACTACCATTAATGTGGATGTAGTCTGTATGTGGATGTAGTCGTGTCTACCATTAATGTGGATGTAGTCTGTGTCGTGACTACCATTAATGTGGATGTAGTCTGTGTCGTGACGTGACTACCATTAATGTGGATGTAGTCTGTGTCGTGACGTGACTACCATTAATGTGGATGTAGTCTGTGTCGTGACGTGACTACCATTAATGTGGATGTAGTCTGTGTCGTGACTACCATTAATGTGGATGTAGTCTGTGTCGTGACTACCATTAATGTGGATGTAGTCTGTGTCGTGACGTGACTACCATTAATGTGGATGTAGTCTGTGTCGTGACGTGACTACCATTAATGTGGATGTAGTCTGTGTCGTGACTACCATTAATGTGGATGTAGTCTGTGTACCATTAATGTGAGTCGTGACTACCATTAATGTGGATGTAGTCTGTATCGTGACGTGACTACCATTAATGTGGATGTAGTCTGTATCGTGACGTGACTACCATTAATGTGGATGTAGTCTGTGTCGTGACGTGACTACCATTAATGTGGATGTAGTCTGTGTCGTGTCGTGACTACCATTAATGTGGATGTAGTCTGTGTCGTGACGTGACTACCATTAATGTGGATGTAGTCTGTGTCGTGACTACCATTAATGTGGATGTAGTCTGTGTCGTGACGTGACTACCATTAATGTGGATGTAGTCTGTATCGTGACGTGACTACCATTAATGTGGATGTAGTCTGTGTCGTGACGTGACTACCATTAATGTGGATGTAGTCTGTGTCGTGACGTGACTACCATTAATGTGGATGTAGTCTGTGTCGTGACGTGACTACCATTAATGTGGATGTAGTCTGTGTCGTGACTACCATTAATGTGGATGTAGTCTGTGTCGTGACTACCATTAATGTGGATGTAGTCTGTGTCGTGACGTGACTACCATTAATGTGGATGTAGTCTGTGTCGTGTCGTGACTACCATTAATGTGGATGTAGTCTGTGTCGTGTCGTGACTACCATTAATGTGGATGTAGTCTGTGTCGTGACGTGACTACCATTAATGTGGATGTAGTCTGTGTCGTGACGTGACTACCATTAATGTGGATGTAGTCTGTATCGTGACGTGACTACCATTAATGTGGATGTAGTCTGTGTCGTGACGTGACTACCATTAATGTGGATGTAGTCTGTGTCGTGTCGTGACTACCATTAATGTGGATGTAGTCTGTGTCGTGACGTGACTACCATTAATGTGGATGTAGTCTGTGTCGTGACGTGACTACCATTAATGTGGATGTAGTCTGTATCGTGACGTGACTACCATTAATGTGGATGTAGTCTGTATCGTGACGTGACTACCATTAATGTGGATGTAGTCTGTGTCGTGACGTGACTACCATTAATGTGGATGTAGTCTGTATCGTGACGTGACTACCATTAATGTGGATGTAGTCTGTGTCGTGACGTGACTACCATTAATGTGGATGTAGTCTGTGTCGTGACTACCATTAATGTGGATGTAGTCTGTGTCGTGACTACCATTAATGTGGATGTAGTCTGTGTCGTGACTGACTACCATTAATGTGGATGTAGTCTGTGTCGTGTCGTGACTACCATTAATGTGGATGTAGTCTGTGTCGTGTCGTGACTACCATTAATGTGGATGTAGTCTGTGTCGTGACGTGACTACCATTAATGTGGATGTAGTCTGTATCGTGACGTGACTACCATTAATGTGGATGTAGTCTGTATCGTGACGTGACTACCATTAATGTGGATGTAGTCTGTGTGACGTGACTACCATTAATGTGGATGTAGTCTGTGTCGTGTCGTGACTACCATTAATGTGGATGTAGTCTGTGTCGTGTCGTGACTACCATTAATGTGGATGTAGTCTGTGTCGTGACGTGACTACCATTAATGTGGATGTAGTCTGTATCGTGACGTGACTACCATTAATGTGGATGTAGTCTGTATCGTGACGTGACTACCATTAATGTGGATGTAGTCTGTGTCGTGACGTGACTACCATTAATGTGGATGTAGTCTGTGTCGTGACGTGACTACCATTAATGTGGATGTAGTCTGTGTCGTGACGTGACTACCATTAATGTGGATGTAGTCTGTGTCGTGACGTGACTACCATTAATGTGGATGTAGTCTGTACGTGACGTGACTACCATTAATGTGGATGTAGTCTGTGTCGTGACGTGACTACCATTAATGTGGATGTAGTCTGTATCGTGACGTGACTACCATTAATGTGGATGTAGTCTGTGTCGTGACTGACTACATTAATGTGGATGTAGTCTGTATCGTGACGTGACTACCATTAATGTGGATGTAGTCTGTATCGTGACGTGACTACCATTAATGTGGATGTAGTCTGTATCGTGACGTGACTACCATTAATGTGGATGTAGTCTGTGTCGTGACGTGACTACCATTAATGTGGATGTAGTCTGTGTCGTGACGTGACTACCATTAATGTGGATGTAGTCTGTGTCGTGACGTGACTACCATTAATGTGGATGTAGTCTGTGTCGTGTCGTGACTACCATTAATGTGGATGTAGTATGTGTCGTGACTACCATTAATGTGGATGTAGTCTGTGTCGTGACTACCGTTAATGTGGATGTAGTCTGTATCGTGACTACCATTAATGTGGATGTAGTCTGTGTTGTGACTACCGTTAATGTGGATGTAGTCTGTGTTGTGACTACCATTAATGTGGATGGAGTCTGTGTCGTGACGTGACTACCATTAATGTGGATGGAGCCTGTATCGTGACGTGACTACCATTAATGTGGATGTAGTCTGTATCGTGACGTGACTACCATTAATGTGGATGTAGTCTGTATCGTGACGTGACTACCATTAATGTGGATGTAGTCTGTATCGTGACGTGACTACCATTAATGTGGATGTAGTCTGTGTCGTGTCGTGACTACCATTAATGTGGATGTAGTCTGTATCGTGACTACCGTTCATGTGGATGTAGTCTGTGTCGTGACGTGACTACCATTAATGTGGATGTAGTCTGTGTCGTGACTACCATTAATGTGGATGTAGTCTGTGTCGTGACGTGACTACCATAAATTTGGATGTAGTCTGTGTCGCAACTACCATTAATGTGGATGTAGTCTGTTTCGTGACTACCATTAATGTGGATGTAGTCTGTATCGTGACCTGACTACCATTAATGTGGATGTAGTCTGTGTCGTGACGTGACTACTGTTAATGTGGATGTAGTCTGTGTCGTGACTACCATTAATGCGATGATGGCTATTCATCCAGTTATTACGCGAGTAAATTAATCATATAACAAATAATGAAGTATTAATTTGGGGCACCATGGAAAAAGTTTATTTGTGGATGTAGTCTGTGTCGTGACTAACATTAATGTGGATGTAGTCTGTGTACAGTTTCAGTTTTAACTCAAAAATATCAGAATATATTGATATACTGTCATCCATCATTAATTTGCTCCTATTTCAGTCTCATTCTGATACGT
>NW_024607788.1:0-37129 GCF_018296145.1 Oncorhynchus tshawytscha | reverse complement strand
AGTGGAGGGGCCAGCAGGTAGCCTAGTGGTTAGAGTGGAGGGCGGGTTAGAGTAGCCAGGTGGTTAGAGTGGAGGGGCCAGCAGGTAGCCTAGTGGTTAGAGTGGAGGGGGCCAGCAGGTAGCCTAGTGGTTAGAGTGGAGGGGCCAGCAGGTAGCCTATTGGTTAGAGTGGAGGGCGGCAGGTAGCCTAGTGGTTAGAGTGGAGGTAGCCTAGCAGGTAGCCTAGTGGTTAGAGTGGAGGGCCAGCAGGTAGCCTAGTGGTTAGAGTGGAGGGGCAGGTAGCCAGTGGTTAGAGTGGAGCCAGCAGGTAGCCTAGTGTTAGAGTGGAGGGGGCAGGTAGCCTAGTGGTTAGAGTGGAGGGGCCAGCAGGTAGCCTAGTGGGTAGAGTGGAGGGGCGGCAGGTAGCCTAGTGGTTAGAGTGGAGGGGCCAGCAGGTAGCCTAGTGGTTAGAGTGGAGGGGCGACAGGTAGCCTAGTGGTTAGAGTGGAGGGCGGCAGGTAGCCTAGTGGTTAGAGTGGAGGGGCCCAGCAGGTAGCCTAGTGGTTAGAGTGGAGGGCCAGCAGGTAGCCTAGTGGTTAGAGTGGAGGGGCCAGCAGGTAGCCTAGTGGTTAGAGTGGAGGGGCCAGCAGGTAGCCTAGTGGTTAGAATGGAGGGGCGGCAGGTAGCCTAGTGGTTAGAGTGGAGGGGCCAGCAGGTAGCCTAGTGGTTAGAGTGGAGGGGCGGCAGGTAGCCTAGTGGTTAGAGTGGAGGGGCCAGCAGGTAGCGTAGTGGTTAGAGTGGAGGGCCAGCAGGTAGCCTAGTGGTTAGAGTGGAGGGGCGACAGGTAGCCTAGTGGTTAGAGTGGAGGGGCGGCAGGTAGCCTAGTGGTTAGAGTGGAGGGCCGGCAGGTAGCCTAGTGGTTAGAGTGGAGGGCGACAGGTAGCCTAGTGGTTAGAGTGGAGGGGCCAGCAGGTAGCCTAGTGGTTAGAGTGGAGGGCCAGCAGGTAGCCTAGTGGTTAGAGTGGAGGGGCCAGCAGGTAGCCTAGTGGTTAGAGTGGTGGGGCGACAGGTAGCCTAGTGGTTAGAGTGGAGGGGCGGCAGGTAGCCTAGTGGTTAGAGTGGAGGGCCGGCAGGTAGCCTAGTGGTTAGAGTGGAGGGCGACAGGTAGCCTAGTGGTTAGAGTGGAGGGGCCAGCAGGTAGCCTAGTGGTTAGAGTGGAGGGGCCAGCAGGTAGCCTAGTGGTTAGAGTGGAGGGCCAACAGGTAGCCTAGTGGTTAGAGTGGAGGGGCCAGCAGTAGCCTAGTGGTTAGAGTGGAGGGGCCAGCAGGTAGCCTAGTGGTTAGAGTGGAAGGGCGGCAGGTAGCCTAGTGGTTAGAGTGGAGGGACGGCAGGTAGCCTAGTGGTTAGAGTGGAGGGGCCAGCAGGTAGCCTAGTGGTTAGAGTGGAGGGGCGGCAGGTAGCCTAGTGGTTAGAGTGGAGGGAGCCCAGCAGGTAGCCTAGTGGTTAGAGTGGAGGGGCTGCAGGTAGCCTAGTGGTTAGAGTGGAGGGGCCAGCAGGTAGCCTAGTGGTTAGAGTGGAGGGCGACAGGTAGCCTAGTGGTTAGAGTGGAGGGGCAGCAGGTAGCCTAGTGGTTAGAGTGGAGGGGCCAGCAGGTAGCCTAGTGGTTAGAGTGGAGGGCGGCAGGTAGCCTAGTGGTTAGAGTGGAGGCGGCAGGTAGCCTAGTGGTTAGAGTGGAGGGGCCAGCAGGTAGCCTAGTGGTTAGAGTGGAGGGGCAGCAGGTAGCCTAGTGGTTAGAGTGGAGGGGCGGCAGGTAGCCTAGTGGTTAGAGTGGAGGGCGACAGGTAGCCTAGTGGTTAGAGTGGAGGGGCGGCAGGTAGCCTAGTGGTTAGAGTGGAGGGTGACAGGTAGCCTAGTGGTTAGAGTGGAGGGGTGACAGGTAGCCTAGTGGTTAGAGTGGAGGGGCCAGCAGGTAGCCTAGTGGTTAGAGTGGAGGGGCCAGCAGGTAGCCTAGTGGTTAGAGTGGAGGGGCGGCAGGTAGCCTAGTGGTTAGAGTGGAGGGAGGGGCAGCAGGTAGCCTAGTGGTTAGAGTGGAGGGGCCAGCAGGTAGCCTAGTGGCTAGAGTGGAGGGTGTAGCAGGTAGCCTAGTGGCTAGAGTGGAGGGCAGAAGGTAGCCTAGTGGTTAGAGTGGCGGGCGGCAGGTAGCCTAGTGGTTAGAGTGGAGGGGCAAGCAGGTAGCCTAGTGGTTAGAGTGGAGGGGCAGCAGGTAGCCTAGTGGCTAGAGTGGAGGGTGTAGCAGGTAGCCTAGTGGCTAGAGTGGAGGGCAGAAGGTAGCCTAGTGGTTAGAGTGGAGGGGCCAGCAGGTAGCCTAGTGGTTAGAATGGAGGGGCGGCAGGTAGCCTAGTGGTTAGAGTGGAGGGCCCAGCAGGTAGCCTAGTGGTTAGAGTGGAGGGCGGCAGGTAGCCTAGTTGTTAGAGTGGAGGGGCCAGCAGGTAGCCTAGTGGTTAGAGTGGAGGGGCCAGCAGGTAGCCTAGTGGTTAGAGTGGAGGGGCGACAGGTAGCCTAGTGGTTAGAGTGGAGGGGCGGCAGTAGCCTAGTGGTTAGAGTGGAGGGCCGGCAGGTAGCCTAGTGGTTAGAGTGGAGGGCGACAGGTAGCCTAGTGGTTAGAGTGGAGGGGCCAGCAGGTAGCCTAGTGGTTAGAGTGGAGGGGCCAGCAGGTAGCCTAGTGGTTAGAGTGGAGGGGCCAGCAGGTAGCCTAGTGGTTAGAGTGGAGGGGCGACAGGTAGCCTAGTGGTTAGAGTGGAGGGGCGGCAGGTAGCCTAGTGGTTAGAGTGCAGGGCCGGCAGGTAGCCTAGTGGTTAGAGTGGAGGGCGACAGGTAGCCTAGTGGTTAGAGTGGAGGGGCCAGCAGGTAGCCTAGTGGTTAGAGTGGAGGGGCCAGCAGGTAGCCTAGTGGTTAGAGTGGAGGGGCCAGCAGGTAGCCTAGTGGTTAGAGTGGAGGGGCCAGCAGGTAGCCTAGTGGTTAGAGTGGAGGGGCCAGCAGGTAGCCTAGTGGTTAGAGTGGAGGGGTGCAGGTAGCCTAGTGGTTAGAGTGGAGGGCCAGCAGGTAGCCTAGTGGTTAGAGTGGAGGGCGGCAGGTAGCCTAGTGGTTAGAGTGGAGGGGCCAGCAGGTAGCCTAGTGGTTAGAGTGGAGGGCGGCAGGTAGCCTAGTGGTTAGAGTGGAGGGGCGGCAGGTAGCCTAGTGGTTAGAGTGGAGGGGCCAGCAGGTAGCCTAGTGGTTAGAGTGGAGGGGCAGCAGGTAGCCTAGTGGTTAGAGTGGAGGGGCGGCAGGTAGCCTAGTGGTTAGAGTGGAGGGCGACAGGTAGCCTAGTGGTTAGAGTGGAGGGGCAGCAGGTAGCCTAGTGGTTAGAGTGGAGGGGCCAGCAGGTAGCCTAGTGGTTAGAGTGGAGGGCGGCAGGTAGCCTAGTGGTTAGAGTGGAGGGGCGGCAGGTAGCCTAGTGGTTAGAGTGGAGGGGCCAGCAGGTAGCCTAGTGGTTAGAGTGGAGGGGCAGCAGGTAGCCTAGTGGTTAGAGTGGAGGGGCGCAGGTAGCCTAGTGGTTAGAGTGGAGGGGCGACAGGTAGCCTAGTGGTTAGAGTGGAGGGCGGCAGGTAGCCTAGTGGTTAGAGTGGAGGGGACAGGTAGCCTAGTGGTTAGAGTGGAGGGGTGACAGGTAGCCTAGTGGTTAGAGTGGAGGGGCCAGCAGGTAGCCTACTGGTTAGAGTGGAGGGGCCAGCAGGTAGCCTAGTGGTTAGAGTGGAGGGCAGCAGGTAGCCTAGTGGTTAGAGTGGAGGGGCGACAGGTAGCCTAGTGGTTAGAGTGGAGGGGCCAGCAGGTAGCCTAGTGGTTAGAGTGGAGGGGCCAGCAGGTAGCCTAGTGGTTAGAGTGGAGGGGCCAGCAGGTAGCCTAGTGGTTAGAGTGGAGGGGCCAGCAGGTAGCCTAGTGGTTAGAGTGGAGGGGTGGCAGGTAGCCTAGTTGTTAGAGTGGAGGGGCCAGCAGGTAGCCTAGTGGTTAGAATGGAGGGGCGGCAGGTAGCCTAGTGGTTAGAGTGGAGGGCCAGCAGGTAGCCTAGTGGTTAGAGTGGAGGGCCAGCAGGTAGCCTAGTGGTTAGAGTGGAGGGTGTAGCAGGTAGCCTAGTGGCTAGAGTGGAGGGGCAGAAGGTAGCCTAGTGGTTAGAGTGGAGGGGCCAGCAGGTAGCCTAGTGGTTAGAATGGAGGGGCGGCAGGTAGCCTAGTGGTTAGAGTGGAGGGGCCAGCAGGTAGCCTAGTGGTTAGAGTGGAGGGCGCAGGTAGCCTAGTTGTTAGAGTGGAGGGGCCAGCAGGTAGCCTAGTGGTTAGAGTGGAGGGGCCAGCAGGTAGCCTAGTGGTTAGAGTGGAGGGGCGACAGGTAGCCTAGTGGTTAGAGTGGAGGGGCGGCAAGTAGCCTAGTGGTTAGAGTGGAGGGCCGGCAGGTAGCCTAGTGGTTAGAGTGGAGGGGCGACAGGTAGCCTAGTGGTTAGAGTGGAGGGCCAGCAGGTAGCCTAGTGGTTAGAGTGGAGGGGCCAGCAGGTAGCCTAGTGGTTAGAGTGGAGGGGCCAGCAGGTAGCCTAGTGGTTAGAGTGGAGGGGCGACAGGTAGCCTAGTGGTTAGAGTGGAGGGCGGCAGGTAGCCTAGTGGTTAGAGTGGAGGGCCGGCAGGTAGCCTAGTGGTTAGAGTGGAGGGCGACAGGTAGCCTAGTGGTTAGAGTGGAGGGGCCAGCAGGTAGCCTAGTGGTTAGAGTGGAGGGGCCAGCAGGTAGCCTAGTGGTTAGAGTGGAGGGCCAGCAGGTAGCCTAGTGGTTAGAGTGGAGGGGCCAGCAGGTAGCCTAGTGGTTAGAGTGGAGGGGCCAGCAGGTAGCCTAGTGGTTAGAGTGGAGGGGCCAGCAGGTAGCCTAGTGGTTAGAGTGGAGGGGCCAGCAGGTAGCCTAGTGGTTAGAGTGGAGGGGCCAGCAGGTAGCCTAGTGGTTAGAGTGGAGGGGCCAGCAGGTAGCCTAGTGGTTAGAGTGGAGGGGTGGCAGGTAGCCTAGTTGTTAGAGTGGAGGGGCCAGCAGGTAGCCTAGTGGTTAGAATGGAGGGGGCGGCAGGTAGCCTAGTGGTTAGAGTGGAGGGCCAGCAGGTAGCCTAGTGGTTAGAGTGGAGGGGCCAGCAGGTAGCCTAGTGGTTAGAGTGGAGGGTGCCAGCAGGTAGCCTAGTGGCTAGAGTGGAGGGGCAGAAGGTAGCCTAGTGGTTAGAGTGGAGGGGCCAGCAGGTAGCCTAGTGGTTAGAATGGAGGGGCGGCAGGTAGCCTAGTGGTTAGAGTGGAGGGGGCCAGCAGGTAGCCTAGTGGTTAGAGTGGAGGGCGGCAGGTAGCCTAGTTGTTAGAGTGGAGGGGCCAGCAGGTAGCCTAGTGGTTAGAGTGGAGGGGCCAGCAGGTAGCCTAGTGGTTAGAGTGGAGGGGCGACAGGTAGCCTAGTGGTTAGAGTGGAGGGGCGGCAAGTAGCCTAGTGGTTAGAGTGGAGGGCCGGCAGGTAGCCTAGTGGTTAGAGTGGAGGGGCGACAGGTAGCCTAGTGGTTAGAGTGGAGGGGCCAGCAGGTAGCCTAGTGGTTAGAGTGGAGGGGCAGCAGGTAGCCTAGTGGTTAGAGTCGAGGGCGGCAGGTAGCCTAGTGGTTAGAGTGGAGGGCGACAGGTAGCCTAGTGGTTAGAGTGGAGGGGCAGCAGGTAGCCTAGTGGTTAGAGTGGAGGGGCCAGCAGGTAGCCTAGTGGTTAGAGTGGAGGGCGGCAGGTAGCCTAGTGGTTAGAGTGGAGGGCGGCAGGTAGCCTAGTGGTTAGAGTGGAGGGCCAGCAGGTAGCCTAGTGGTTAGAGTGGAGGGGCAGCAGGTAGCCTAGTGGTTAGAGTGGAGGGGCGGCAGGTAGCCTAGTGGTTAGAGTGGAGGGGCGACAGGTAGCCTAGTGGTTAGAGTGGAGGGGCGGCAGGTAGCCTAGTGGTTAGAGTGGAGGGGCGACAGGTAGCCTAGTGGTTAGAGTGGAGGGCGGACAGGTAGCCTAGTGGTTAGAGTGGAGGGGCCAGCAGGTAGCCTACTGGTTAGAGTGGAGGGGCCAGCAGGTAGCCTAGTGGTTAGAGTGGAGGGGCCAGCAGGTAGCCTAGTGGTTAGAGTGGAGGGGTGACAGGTAGCCTAGTGGTTAGAGTGGAGGGGCCAGCAGGTAGCCTACTGGTTAGAGTGGAGGGGCCAGCAGGTAGCCTAGTGGTTAGAGTGGAGGGGCCAGCAGGTAGCCTAGTGGTTAGAGTGGAGGGGCCAGCAGGTAGCCTAGTGGTTAGAGTGGAGGGGCCAGCAGGTAGCCTAGTGGTTAGAGTGGAGGGGCCAGCAGGTAGCCTAGTGGTTAGAGTGGAGGGCCAGCAGGTAGCCTAGTGGTTAGAGTGGAGGGGCCAGCAGGTAGCCTAGTGGTTAGAGTGGAGGGTAGCAGGTAGCCTAGTTGTTAGAGTGGAGGGGCCAGCAGGTAGCCTAGTGGTTAGAATGGAGGGGCGGCAGGTAGCCTAGTGGTTAGAGTGGAGGGGCCAGCAGGTAGCCTAGTGGTTAGAGTGGAGGGCCAGCAGGTAGCCTAGTGGTTAGAGTGGAGGGTGTAGCAGGTAGCCTAGTGGCTAGAGTGGAGGGGCAGAAGGTAGCCTAGTGGTTAGAGTGGAGGGGCCAGCAGGTAGCCTAGTGGTTAGAATGGAGGGGCGGCAGGTAGCCTAGTGGTTAGAGTGGAGGGGTCCAGCAGGTAGCCTAGTGGTTAGAGTGGAGGGCGGCAGGTAGCCTAGTTGTTAGAGTGGAGGGCCAGCAGGTAGCCTAGTGGTTAGATGGAGGGGCCAGCAGGTAGCCTAGTGGTTAGAGTGGAGGGGCGACAGGTAGCCTAGTGGTTAGAGTGGAGGGCGGCAAGTAGCCTAGTGGTTAGAGTGGAGGGCCGGCAGGTAGCCTAGTGGTTAGAGTGGAGGGCGACAGGTAGCCTAGTGGTTAGAGTGGAGGGGCCAGCAGGTAGCCTAGTGGTTAGAGTGGAGGGGCCAGCAGGTAGCCTAGTGGTTAGAGTGGAGGGGCCAGCAGGTAGCCTAGTGGTTAGAGTGGAGGGCGACAGGTAGCCTAGTGGTTAGAGTGGAGGCGGCAGGTAGCCTAGTGGTTAGAGTGGAGGGCCGGCAGGCCAGCCTAGTGGTTTAGAGTGGAGGGGCACAGGTAGCCTAGTGGTTAGAGTGGAGGGCCAGCAGGTAGGGGCCTAGTGGTTAGAGTGGAGGGGCCAGCAGGTAGCCTAGTGAGGTTAGTGGAGGGCCAGCAGGTAGCCTAGTGGAGGGAGCCAGCAGGTAGCCTAGTGGTTAGAGTGGAGGGCCAGCAGGTAGCCTAGTGGTTAGAGTGGAGGGGCCAGCAGGTAGCCTAGTGGTTAGAGTGGAGGGGCATGGCAGGTAGCCTAGTGGTTAGAGTGGAGGGGCCAGCAGGTAGCCTAGTGGTTAGAGTGGAGGGCAGCGGCAGTGTTAGAGCAGCCTAGTGGTTAGAGTGGAGGGCCAGCAGGTAGCCTAGTGGTTAGAGTGGAGGGCGGCAGGTAGCCTAGTGGTTTAGAGTGGAGGGGCGGCAGGTAGCCTAGTGGTTAGAGTGGAGGGCCAGCAGGTAGCCTAGTGGTTAGAGTGGAGGGGCAGTAGCAGAGTAGCCTAGTGGTTAGAGTGGAGGGGCGGCAGGTAGCCTAGTGGTTAGAGTGGAGGGGGACAGGTAGCCTAGTGGTTAGAGTGGAGGGGCAGCAGGTAGCCTAGTGGTTAGAGTGGAGGGCCAGCAGGTAGCCTAGTGGTTAGAGTGGAGGGGCGGCAGGTAGCCTAGTGGTTAGAGGTAGCCTGTGAGTGGAGGCAGAGGTAGCCTAGTGGTTAGATGGAGGGGCCAGCAGGTAGCCTAGTGGTTAGAGTGGAGGGGCAGCAGGTAGCCTAGTGGTTAGAGTGGAGGGGTGGCAGGTAGCCTAGTGGTTAGAGTGGAGGGGCGACAGGTAGCCTAGTGGTTAGAGTGGAGGGGCGGCAGGTAGCCTAGTGGTTAGAGTGGAGGGCGACAGGTAGCCTAGTGGTTAGAGTGGAGGGTGACAGGTAGCCTAGTGGTTAGAGTGGAGGGCCAGCAGGTAGCCTACTGGTTAGAGTGGAGGGGCCAGCAGGTAGCCTAGTGGTTAGAGTGGAGGGCCAGCAGGTAGCCTAGTGGTTAGAGTGGAGGGGCCAGCAGGTAGCCTAGTGGTTAGAGTGGAGGGGCCAGCAGGTAGCCTAGTGGTTAGAGTGGAGGGGCCAGCTCAAGGTAGCCTAGTGGTTAGAGTGGAGGTGGCAGAGTAGCCTAGTTGTTAGAGTGGAGGGCCAGCAGGTAGCCTAGTGGTTAGAGTGGAGGGCCCTTGCAGGTAGCCTAGTGGTTAGAGTGGAGGGGCGACAGGTAGCCTAGTGGTTAGAGTGGAGGGGCGGAGGTAGCCTAGTGGTTAGAGTGGAGGCCGGCAGGTAGCCTAGTGGTTAGAAGTGGAGGGGCGACAGGTAGCCTAGTGGTTAGAGTGGAGGGGCGAGCAGGTAGCCTAGTGGTTAGAAGTGGAGGGGCCAGCAGGTAGCCTAGTGGTTAGATGTGGAGGGCAAGCAGGTAGCCTAGTGGTTAGAGTGGAGGGCCAGCAGGTAGCCTAGTGGTTAGAGTGGAGGGGCAGCAGGTAGCCTAGTGGTTAGAGTGGAGGGCCAGCAGGTAGCCTAGTGGTTAGAGTGGAGGTGCCAGCAGGTAGCCTAGTGGTTAGAGTGGAGGGCGGCAGGTAGCCTAGTGGTTAGAGTGGAGGGGCCAGCAGGTAGCCTAGTGGTTAGAGTGGAGGGGCCAGCAGGTAGCCTAGTGGTTAGAGTGGAGGGGCCAGCAGGTAGCCTAGTGGCTAGAGTGGAGGGTGTAGCAGGTAGCCTAGTGGCTAGAGTGGAGGTGCAGAAGGTAGCCTAGTGGTTAGAGTGGCGGGCGGCAGGTAGCCTAGTGGTTAGAGTGGAGGGGCCAGCAGGTAGCCTAGTGGTTAGAGTGGAGGGGCGGCAGGTAGCCTAGTGGTTAGAGTGGAGGGGCGGCAGGTAGCCTAGTGGTTAGAGTGGAGGGGCCAGCAGGTAGCCTAGTGGTTAGAGTGGAGGGGCAGGCAGGTAGCCTAGTGGTTAGAGTGGAGGGCGGCAGGTAGCCTAGTGGTTAGAGTGGAGGGGCGACAGGTAGCCTAGTGGTTAGAGTGGAGGGGTGACAGGTAGCCTAGTGGTTAGAGTGGAGGGGCCGCAGGTAGCCTACTGGTTAGAGTGGAGGGGCCAGCAGGTAGCCTAGTGGTTAGAGTGGAGGGCCAGCAGGTAGCCTAGTGGTTAGAGTGGAGGGGCCAGCAGGTAGCCTAGTGGTTAGAGTGGAGGGGCCAGCAGGTAGCCTAGTGGTTAGAGTGGAGGGGCCAGCAGGTAGCCTAGTGGTTAGAGTGGAGGGGCGGCAGGTAGCCTAGTTGTTAGAGTGGAGGGGCCAGCAGGTAGCCTAGTGGTTAGAGTGGAGGGGCCAGCAGGTAGCCTAGTGGTTAGAGTGGAGGGGCGACAGGTAGCCTAGTGGTTAGAGTGGAGGGGCGGAGGTAGCCTAGTTAGAGTTAGAGTGGAGGGATCCGGCAGGTAGCCTAGTGGTTAGAGTGGAGGGGGACAGGTAGCCTAGTGGTTAGAGTGGAGGGGAGCAGGTAGCCTAGTGGTTAGAGTGGAGGGGCCAGCAGGTAGCCTAGTGGTTAGAGTGGAGGGGCAAGCAGGTAGCCTAGTGGTTAGAGTGGAGGGGCCAGCAGGTAGCCTAGTGGTTAGAGTGGAGGGGGCCAGCAGGTAGCCTAGTGGTTAGAGTGGAGGGGCCAGCAGGTAGCCTAGTGGTTAGAGTGGAGGGGCCAGCAGGTAGCCTAGTGGTTAGAGTGGAGGGGCCAGCAGGTAGCCTAGTGGTTAGAGTGGAGGGGCCAGCAGGTAGCCTAGTGGCTAGAGTGGAGGGTGTAGCAGGTAGCCTAGTGGCTAGAGTGGAGGGGCAGAAGGTAGCCTAGTGGTTAGAGTGGCGGGGCGGCAGGTAGCCTAGTGGTTAGAGTGGAGGGGCAAGCAGGTAGCCTAGTGGTTAGAGTGGAGGGGCAGCAGGTAGCCTAGTGGCTAGAGTGGAGGGTGTAGCAGGTAGCCTAGTGGCTAGAGTGGAGGGGCAGAAGGTAGCCTAGTGGTTAGAGTGGCGGGGCGGCAGGTAGCCTAGTGGTTAGAGTGGAGGGGCAAGCAGGTAGCCTAGTGGTTAGAGTGGAGGGGCGACAGGTAGCCTAGTGGTTAGAGTGGAAGGGCGAGGCAGGTAGCCTAGTGGTTAGAGTGGAGGGGCCAGCAGGTAGCCTAGTGGTTAGAGTGGAGGGGCCAGCAGGTAGCCTAGTGGTTAGAGTGGAGGGGCGGCAGGTAGCCTAGTGGTTAGAGTGGAGGGGCCAGCAGGTAGCCTAGTGGTTAGAGTGGAGGGGCCAGCAGGTAGCCTAGTGGTTAGAGTGGAGGGGCGGCAGGTAGCCTAGTGGTTAGAGTGGAGGGGCGCAGGTAGCCTAGTGGTTAGAGTGGAGGGGCAGCAGGTAGCCTAGTGGTTAGAGTGGAGGGCGGCAGGTAGCCTAGTGGTTAGAGTGGAGGGCCAGCAGGTAGCCTAGTGGTTAGAGTGGAGGGGCCAGGCAGGTAGCCTAGTGGTTAGAGTGGAGGGGCCAGCAGGTAGCCTAGTGGTTAGAGTGGAGGGGCGGCAGGTAGCCTAGTGGTTAGAGTGGAGGGGCCAGCAGGTAGCCTAGTGGTTAGAGTGGAGGGGCAGCAGGTAGCCTAGTGGTTAGAGTGGAGGGGCGGCAGGTAGCCTAGTGGTTAGAGTGGAGGGGCCAGCAGGTAGCCTAGTGGTTAGAGTGGAGGGGCAGGTAGCCTAGTGGTTAGAGTGGAGGGGCGGCAGGTAGCCTAGTGGTTAGAGTGGAGGGGCGGCAGGTAGCCTAGTGGTTAGAGTGGAGGGGAGGCAGGTAGCCTAGTGGTTAGAGTGGAGGAGGCAGGTAGCCTAGTGGTTAGAGTGGAGGGCCAGCAGGTAGCCTAGTGGTTAGAGTGGAGGGGAGGCAGGTAGCCTAGTGGTTAGAGTGGAGGGGAGGCAGGTAGCCTAGTGGTTAGAGTGGAGGGGAGGCAGGTAGCCTAGTGGTTAGAGTGGAGGGGGCAGGTAGCCAGTGGTTAGAGCGGAGGGAGGCAGGTAGCCTAGTGGTTAGAGTGGAGGGGCCAGCAGGTAGCCTAGTGGTTAGAGTGGAGGGGAGGCAGGTAGCCTAGTGGTTAGAGCGGAGGGGAGGCAGGTAGCCTAGTGGTTAGAGCGGAGGGCCAGGCAGGTAGCCTAGTGGTTAGAGTGGAGAGGTAGTTAGTGGCAGGTAGCCTAGTGGTTAGAGTGGAGGGGCGGCAGGTACCTAGTGGTTAGAGTGGAGGTGCGGCAGGTAGCCTAGTGGTTAGAGTGGAGGGGCGGCAGGTAGCCTAGTGGTTAGAGTGGAGGGGAGGCAGGTACCTAGTGGTTAGAGTGTAGGTGCGGCAGGTACTCTAGTGGTTAGAGTGGAGGGCGGCAGGTAGCCTAGTGGTTAGAGTGGAGGGGAGGCAGGTAGCCTAAATCAAATCAAATCAAATCAAATTTTATTTGTCACATACACATGGTTAGCAGATGTTAATGCGAGTGTAGCGAAATGCTTGTGCTTCTAGTTCCGACAATGCAGTAATAACGAGCAAGTAATCTAACTAACAATTCCAAAAAAAAAAAACTACTGTCTTATACACAGTGTAAGGGGATAAAGAATATGTACATAAGGATATATGAATGAGTGATGGTACAGAGCAGCATAGGCAAGATACAGTAGATGATATCGAGTACAGTATATACATATGAGATAAGTATGTAAACCAAGTGGCATAGTTAAAGTGGCTAGTGATACATGTATTACATAAGGATGCAGTCGATGATATAGAGTACAGTATCAACGTATGCATATGAGATGAACAATGTAGGGTAAGTAACATTATATAAGGTAGCATTGTTTAAAGTGGCTAGTGATATATTTACATAATTTCCCATCAATTCCCATGATTAAAGTGGCTGGAGTAGAGTCAGTGTCATTGACAGTGTGTTGGCAGTAGCCACTCAATGTTGGTGGTGGCTGTTTAACAGTCTGATGGCCTTGAGATAGAAGCTGTTTTTCAGTCTCTCGGTCCCAGCTTTGATGCACCTGTACTGACCTCGCCTTCTGGATGACAGCGGGGTGAACAGGCAGTGGCTCGGGTGGTTGATGTCCTTGATGATCTTTATGGCCTTCCTGTAGCATCGGGTTGTGTAGGTGTCCTGGAGGGCAGGTAGTTTGCCCCGGTGATGCGTTGTGCAGACCTCACTACCCTCTGGAGAGCCTTACGGTTGAGGGCGGTGCAGTTGCCATACCAGGCGGTGATACAGCCCGCCAGGATGCTCTCGATTGTGCATCTGTAGAAGTTTGTGAGTGCTTTTGGTGACAAGCCGAATTTCTTCAGCCTCCTGAGGTTGAAGAGGCGCTGCTGCGCCTTCCTCACGATGCTGTCTGTGTGAGTGGACCAATTCAGTTTGTCTGTGATGTGTATGCCGAGGAACTTAAAACTTGCTACCCTCTCCACTACTGTTCCATCGATGTGGATGGGGGGTGTTCCCTCTGCTGTTTCCTGAAGTCCACAATCATCTCCTTAGTTTTGTTGACGTTGAGTGTGAGGTTATTTTCCTGACACCACACTCCGAGGGCCCTCACCTCCTCCCTGTAGGCCGTCTCGTCGTTGTTGGTAATCAAGCCTACCACTGTTGTGTCGTCCGCAAACTTGATGATTGAGTTGGAGGCGTGCATGGCCACGCAGTCGTGGGTGAACAGGGAGTACAGGAGGGGGCTCAGAACGCACCCTTGTGGGGCCCCAGTGTTGAGGATCAGCGGGGAGGAGATGTTGTTGCCTACCCTCACCACCTGGGGCGGCCCGTCAGGAAGTCCAGTACCCAGTTGCACAGGGGCGGGGTCGAGACCCAGGGTCTCGAGCTTGATGACGAGCTTGGAGGGTACTATGGTGTTGAATGCCGAGCTGTAGTCGATGAACAGCATTCTCACATAGGTATTCCTCTTGTCCAGATGGGTTAGGGCAGTGTGCAGTGTGGTTGAGATTGCATCGTCTGTGGACCTATTTGGGCGGTAAGCAAATTGGAGTGGGTCAAGGGTGTCAGGTAGGGTGGAGGTGATATGGTCCTTGACTAGTCTCTCAAAGCACTTCATGATGACGGATGTGAGTGCTACGGGCGGTAGTCGTTTAGCTCAGTTACCTTAGCTTTCTTGGGAACAGGAACAATGGTGGCCCTCTTGAAGCATGTGGGAACAGCAGACTGGTATAGGGATTGGTTGAATATGTCCGTAAACACACCGGCCAGCTGGTCTGCGCATGCTCTGAGGGCGCGGCTGGGGATGCCGTCTGGGCCTGCAGCCTTGCGAGGGTTAACACGTTTAAATGTCTTACTCACTTCGGCTGCAGTGAAGGAGAGACCGCATGATTCCGTTGCAGGCCGTGTCAGTGGCACTGTATTGTCCTCAAAGCGGGCAAAAAGTTATTTAGTCTGCCTGGGAGCAAGACATCCTGGTCCGTGACTGGGCTGGGTTTCTTCCTGTAGTCCGTGATTGACTGTAGACCCTGCCACATACCTCTTGTGTCTGAGCCGTTGAATTGAGATTCTACTTTGTCTCTGTACTGGCGCTTAGCTTGTTTGATAGCCTTGCGGAGGAATAGCTGCACTGTTTGTATTCAGCCATGTTACCAGACACCTTGCCCTGATTAAAAGCAGTGGTTCGTGCCTTCAGTTTCACACGAATGCTGCCATCAATCCACGGTTTCTGGTTAGGGAATGTTTTAATCGTTGCTATGGGAACGACATCTTCAACGCACGTTCTAATGAACTCGCACACCGTATCAGCGTATTCGTCAATGTTGTTGTCTGACGCAATACGAAACATCTCCCAGTCCACGTGATGGAAGCAGTCTTGGAGTGTGGAGTCAGCTTGGTCGGACCAGCGTTTGACAGACCTCAGCGTGGGAGCTTCTTGTTTTAGTTTCTGTCTGTAGGCAGGGATCAACAAAATGGAGTCGTGGTCAGCTTTTCCGAAAGGGGGCGGGGCAGGGCCTTATATGCGTCGCGGAAGTTAGAGTAACAATGATCCAGGGTCTTTCCACCCCTGGTTGCGCAATCAATATGCTGATAAAATTTAGGGAGTCTTGTTTTCAGATTAGCCTTGTTAAAATCCCCAGCTACAATGAATGCAGCCTCCGGATAAATCGTTTCCAGTTTGCAGAGAGTTAAATAAAGTTCGTTCAGAGCCATCGATGTGTCTGCTTGGGGGATATATACGGCTGTGATTATAATCGAAGAGAATTCTCTTGGTAGATAATGCGGTCTACATTTGATTGTGAGGAATTCTAAATCAGGTGAACAGAAGGATTTGAGTTCCTGTATGTTTCCTTCATCACACCATGTCACGTTGGCCATAAGACATACGCCCCGCCCGTCTTCTTACCAGAGAGATGTTTGTTTCTGTCGGCGCGATGCGTGGAGAAACCCGCTGGCTGCACCGCTTCGGATTGCGTCTCTCCAGTGAGCCATGTTTCCGTGAAGCAGAGAACGTTACAGTCTCTGATGTCCCTAGTGGTTAGAGTGGAGGGAGGCAGGTAGCCTAGTGGTTAGAGCGGAGGGGAGGCAGGTAGCCTAGTGGTTAGAGCGGAGGAGGCAGGTAGCCTAGTGGTTAGAGCGGAGGGGAGGCAGGTAGCCTAGTGGTTAGAGCGGAGGGGAGGCAGGTAGCCTAGTGGTTAGAGTGGAGGGGGAGGCAGGTAGCCTAGTGGTTAGAGCGGAGGAGGCAGGTAGCCTAGTGGTTAGAGCGGAGGAGGCAGGTAGCCTAGTGGTTAGAGCGTAGGTGCGGCAGGTAGCCTAGTGGTTAGAGCGGAGGGGAGGCAGGTACTCTGTGGTTAGAGCGGAGGGGAGGCAGGTAGCCTAGTGGTTAGAGCGGAGGGGCGGCAGGTACTCTGGTGGTTAGAGCGGAGGGAGGCAGGTAGCCTAGTGGTTAGAGCGGAGGGCGGCAGGTAGCCTAGTGGTTAGAGCGGAGGGGCGGCAGGTAGCCTAGTGGTTAGAGCGGAGGGGCGGCAGGTAGCCTAGTGGTTAGAGGGGGAGGCAGGTACTCTAGTGGTTAGAGTGGAGGGGAGGCAGGTACTCTAGTGGTTAGAGTGGAGGGGCGGCAGGTAGCCTAGTGGTTAGAGTGGAGCGCGGCAGGTAGCCTAGTGGTTAGAGCGGAGGGGCGGCAGGTAGCCTAGTGGTTAGAGCGGAGGGGAGGCAGGTAGCCTAGTGGTTAGAGTGTAGGTGCGGCAGGTACTCTAGTGGTTAGAGTGGAGGGGAGGCAGGTAGCCTAGTGGTTAGAGTGGAGGGGCGGCAGGTAGCCTAGTGGTTAGAGGGGAGGCAGGTAGCCTAGTGGTTAGAGTGGAGGGGCGGCAGGTAGCCTAGTGGTTAGAGTGGAGGTGCGGCAGGTAGCCTAGTGGTTAGAGTGGAGGGGAGGCAGGTACTCTAGTGGTTAGAGTGTAGGTGCGGCAGGTAGCCTAGTGGTTAGAGCGGAGGGGAGGCAGGTACTCTAGTGGTTAGAGCGGAGGGAGGCAGGTAGCCTAGTGGTTAGAGCGGAGGGCGGCAGGTACTCTAGTGGTTAGAGTGGAGGGGCGGCAGGTAGCCTAGTGGTTAGAGCGTAGGTGCGGCAGGTAGCCTAGTGGTTAGAGCGTAGGGGCGGCAGGTAGCCTAGTGGTTAGAGCGTAGGTGCGGCAGGTAGCCTAGTGGTTAGAGCGTAGGTGCGGCAGGTACTCTAGTGGTTAGAGTGTAGGTGCGGCAGGTACTCTAGTGGTTAGAGTGGAGGGGAGGCAGGTAGCCTTGTGGTTAGAGTGGAGGGGCGGCAGGTACTCCAGTGGTTAGAGTGGAGGGGCGGCAGGTACTCTAGTGGTTAGAGTGGAGGGGCGGCAGGTACTCTAGTGGTTAGAGTGGAGGGGCGGCAGGCAGCCTAGTGGTTAGAGTGTAGGGGAGGCAGGCACCTAGTGGTTAGAGTGTAGGGGAGGCAGGCACCCTAGTGGTTAGAGTGTAGGGGAGGCAGGCACCTAGTGGTTAGAGTGTAGGGGAGGCAGGCACCTAGTGGTTAGAGTGGAGGGGTGGCAGGTACTCTAGTGGTTAGAGTGGAGGGGCGGCAGGTACTCTAGTGGTTAGAGTGGTGGGGGCGGCAGGTACTCTAGTGGTTAGAGTGGAGGGCGGCAGGTAGCCTAGTGGTTAGAGTGGAGGGGCGGCAGGGTAGCCTAGTGGTTAGAGTGGGGGGCGACATGTAGCCTAGTGGTTAGAGTGGAGGGGCGGCAGGTAGCCTAGTGGTTAGAGTGGAGGGGCGGCAGGTAGCCTAGTGGTTAGAGTGGAGGGGCGGCAGGCAGCCTAGTGGTTAGAGTGTAGGGGAGGCAGGCACCCTAGTGGTTAGAGTGTAGGGGAGGCAGGTAGCCTAGTGGTTAGAGCGTTGGACTAGTAACCAAAAGGTTGCTAGATCAAATCCCTGAGCTGACAAGCTAAAAATCTGTCGTTCTTGTCCCTGAACAAGGCAGTTAACCCACTGTTCCTAGGCCGTCATTGTAAATAGGAATATGTTCTTAACTGACTTGCCTAGTTTAAATAAAGGTTAAATCACATTTTGAGAATGAAATGAAATCCATTCTGCAGGTTGTCATTCTGTTTAGTCACAGAGGAAGGCTGTGGTTCTCTGGCTTCAGCTCTGAGGTCAAACCCCTCCCACCTAAGAGAGCTGGACCTTACCCACAATCACCCAGGAGACTCCGGAGTGAAGCTGCTCTCTGCTATCGTGGAAGATCCACAATATAAACTGGAGAAACACTACAACTCCTATACAACTAAATATTCAGACTTTTTTTTTTAGACATGAAAAATAGTAGGGAAGAAAAATAAAATATTATTTATTTATTTATTTACAATACTTACAGTAGAATGTATCTTGAAAACCGTTGTTTTTGAGTATTTATGCTAAAATGGTTTTGCATCAAATGAGGTCTGGTATTATCCAAATAATAATATAATCACATATGATATCACTTGTCTAAAACCCCTAAAATGTGTGTCTCTTCTTCTGATTTCTCAGTGTGGATCATAATTCCGAGTGTTGGTTAAAATCAGCACTTAAGAAATGTAAGTTTGGGTGTAAATTAAACACTGCTTATGACAAGACTTCATGCCTCCTGTTCCTCTTCCTGTTTCTGTTCCTCTTCCTGTTCCTGCCAATTAATGGGCCATTCTAAATGGAAACACATTTTTACATATTTGTAAAGAGAATAGTTTGATTGGTTAAAATAGAATCATTTGATGAGAGAACAGTGGTTAGAGTGGAGGGGCGGCAGGTAGCCTAGTGTTTAGATTGGAGGGGTGGCAGGGTAGCCTAGTGGTTAGAGTGGAGGGGCGGCAGGTAGCCTAGTGGTTAGAGTGGAGGGGCGGCAGGGTAGCCTAGTAGTTAGAGTGGAGGGGCGGCAGCTCAAATCCCTGAGCTGACAAGGTACGAATCTGTCGTTCTGCCCCTGAACAGGGTCGTTTTCAAAGAAGCGCCAGTCAAGGTGAGCTTCCTGCCCACTCAGTCTGTCTTTCCAGACATCCTGTTTGACATGAGAAGAAAAAAGTACTTCTTCAATATTATGATGTTTTAGTCAAAAGTCTCTGGGATTCAGAAATACTTTTTTTGTTGTTGTGACTTTTAACTCTCCCAGATTCTGAGGTGAAATTGAATTGATGATTTTATTGTCTTTCTGTCAGATGCCTGTCAATTGACACTGGATCCAAACACAGCATTCAAAAACCTCTCTCTGTCTGAGGAGAACAGAAAGGTGACACGGGTGGATGAGGAGCAGACGTATCCTGACCACACAGAGAGATTTGAGAACTGGGATCAGGTGCTGTGTAGAGAGGGTCTGACTGGACGCTGTTACTGGGAGGTGGAGTGGATGGGGCACGAGGTCCATATTGGTGTAACATACAGTGGAATAGGAAGGGAAGGAAGGGGTCATGACTGTGGGCTTGGATATAATAACAAGTCCTGGACTCTTAGTTGTAATAATGATATTTACACTGCCAGGTACAATAAGAAGCCCACAACCGTACCTGACCACGCCTTCCGATCCCACAGAATAGGAGTGTATCTGGACTGGCCGGCCGGCACTCTGTCCTTCTACAGCGTTTCCTCTGACACAATGACCCACCTGCACACATTCACCTCCACATTCACTGAGCCCCTCTATCCAGCATTTCGGATCTGGTACTGTGGCGCCTCTCTGTCCCTGTGCCAGGTACCGCTGAGCCAGGTACCGCTGAGCCAGGTACCGCTGAGCCAGGTACCGCTGAGCCAGGTACCGCTGAGCCAGGTACCGCTGAGCCAGGTACCGCTAAGCCAGGTACCGCTGAGCCAGGTACCACTAAGCCAGGTATCGCTGTGCCCCAGTGAATACAAAGAAAGTATTTAAATGACAAATTAACTGTAGCTTTGACAACCAGAAGCGAATCTTGTGGGAGCTCTGGCCTCAGGCCAGAGACATGTGTGCATCTGTCACAAGGGGAACTGTAGAGCACTTTAAAGCTTAGATGTAGTTAGCATATATCCATTGTGCACTTATCAGGAGTATCGAACTATCGAACTATCATTATTCTGAGTTCAGTTATTTGCTAGATTTGGAGAATGTAAAATTTGACATGTTCAGTTCTAGATCTGGGATATTATTACTAGTTAAAAGGCCTTTTGTTTTGTAGATCAAACTTTGATGCGACAACACATTTTTTTTTTTTTGTGTGTAAAGATTCTGACGTTAAACCTGAGTTTTATTCTTGGATCGCTGATTCGCTCGTTCATGCCTGCCTTCACAGCAAAGGGAATGAGTTCATTCATGCCTGCCTTCACAGCAAAGGGAATGAGTTCATTCATGCCTGCCTTCACAGCAAAGGGAATGAGTTCATTCATGCCTGCCTTCACAGCAAAGGGAATGAGTTCGTTCATGCCTGCCTTCACAGCAAAGGGAATGAGTTCGTTCATGCCTGCCTTCACAGCAAAGGGAATGAGTTCATTCATGCCTGCCTTCACAGCAAAGGGAATGAGTTCATTCATGCCTGCCTTCACAGCAAAGGGAATGAGTTCGTTCATGCCTGCCTTCACAGCAAAGGGAATGAGTTCATTCATGCCTGCCTTCACAGCAAAGGGAATGAGTTCATTCATGCCTGCCTTCACAGCAAAGGGAATACGTTAATTTAACTGTGGATTTAAAATACAGTGAATAGTATGTGTTGTCTCAATGTAAAACTACACCACAAAGGAAGATTCCTTAAAAAACAACACTCAATCAGGGAGAAATACAGTGGCAGGTGGGGGCGTGTAGTAATGTAGTGATGTTTGTGAGTGATGTTTTTCCATAGAATATGTACATTAAAAATATCAAATAAATTTTTATTTTTATATGCCAAAGAAAATGAAAGCGGTTATTTGTTTATTTTTATTTTTTATCTTTTCAATAAATAAAAAACAAAGAAACAAGTCATTTTCTGGTACCTTGTTTATTCTTTTTTTATTTTTTACTCAGAAAAGTAACTGTCAGAATGTACTCAGACCCCTCAGGGTTTAGGAACGACCATGTTTCGATCCACTACGGCCTATGTGTTGTCTCAATGTAAAACTATACATACTACAACGGCCTATGTTTGATGGTGTGCTGCCATCAGTCATCTGGAAAGTGAAACATCACAGTATCTGAAGAAGTAGCTGACACACATTCGATCGGAACCAACACGGAACCCAAACCGGCTGCACGCGTGCGCCATCGTGCATAAATGTATTTTGTCCCCCTACACCAAACGCGACACGCAGGTTAAAATATCAAAACAAACTCAACCAAATACAATAATTTGGGAACAGGTCGAAAAGCATTAAACATTTATGGCAATTTAGCTAGTTAGCTTGCACTTGCTAGCTAATTTGTCCTATTTATTTAGCTTGCTGTTGCTAGCTAATTTGTCCTGGGATATAAACAGAGTTTTTATTTGACCTGAAATGCACAAGGTCCTCTGCTCCGACAATTAATCCACACATAAAACGGTCAACCGAATCCTTTGTCATCTCTCTTCCTTCCAGGTATTTTCATCTTTGAACTTATATGGTGATTGGCATCTAAACTTTCATAGTATTACCATGATGACCGGCAAAACAGTTCATCTTTCAATCACCCACGTGGGTATAACCAATGAGGAGATGGTACGTGGGTACCTGCTTCTAATAAACCAATGAGGAGATGGGAAAGGCAGGACTTGCAGTGCGATCTGGGTCAGAAATAGAAATGACTTCTATTTTAGCCCTTGGCAACGCAGACGCTCGTTGGCGTGCGCGAGCAGTGTGAGTGTAATAATTGAATAACATTTCTAAATTTATTTTGCAACGCTCACGAACGCTATGCGAGCAGTGTGGTCAGCCTATTAGGTTTAGGTTCAAAACCACTTTTAATGTTAAAACCATCAATGTTTGTTACTGCAGAACTGTGCACTATAGGGGTGTGTCTTATATAGACTCTAGGGGTGTGTCCTATATAGATTCTAGGGAACTGTCTTATATAGACTCTAGGGGTGTGTCCTATATAGACACTAGGGGTTTATACTACTGTAAACTATAGGCCTTATGAAGGGTTTATACTACTGTAAACTAGGCCTTATGAAGGGTTTATACTACTGTAAACTAGGCCTTATGAAGGGTTTATACTACTGTAAACTAGATATATAGGCCTTATGAAGGGTTTATACTATAAACTATAGACCTTACGAAGGGTAATAACTACTGTAAACTATAGGCCTTATGAAGGGTTTATACTACTGTAAACTAAATATATAGGCCATACGAAGGGTAATAACTACTGTAAACCATAGGCCTTATGAAGGGTTTATTAACCAGTGGGTGGTGAAACCAGTCCAATAAATCACTGGGCCTGTGTTCCCACCTATCCAGGTCATCTACTTTAAGCTGTGCCCGAGGAAGGCCCGAAGCATCATCAAGGACCCCACGCACCAGCTGTTCACGACCTTACTGTCAAGGCAGTCGATATCGGAGAATGAGGTCACATACCACACGCACACACACATACACCACAGCTGTTGCTACCAGACTCTTACTATTGTTGTAATCGGCTAAACTTTGAACATTGAGATATTAAATGAATGATTGGAAATTAAACAGACTGGGTGTTATGTTTAGAATGGTTCTCTGAAGAAAGCCAGAAGGCTTTGGAATGTGTTTGATGGAGGAGAGGAGAGCGATGTGTTGATACAGGGGAGACAGATGGACATCTGGGTATTAGGTGAAGGAGGGGTTGAGGTCAGGACAGCGATGTGTTGATACTGGGGAGACAGATGGACATCTGGGTATTAGGTGAAGGAGGGGTTGAGGTCAGGAGGAGAGGACAGCGATGTGTTGATACAGGGAGACAGATGGACATCTGTGGATTAGGTGAAGGAGGGGTTGAGGTCAGGACAGAGATGTGTTGATACATGGGGAGACAGATGGACATCTGTGGATTAGGTGAAGGAGGGGTTGAGGTCAGGAGGAGAGGAGAGCGATGTGTTGAGACAGATGGACATCTGGGTATTAGGTGAAGGAGGGGTTGAGGTCAGGAGGTGAGGACAGCGATGTGTTGATACTGGGGAGACAGATGGACATCTGGGTATTAGGTGAAGGAGGGGTTGAGGTCAGGAGGAGAGGAGAGCGATGTGTTGATACAGGGGAGACAGATGGACATCTGGGTATTAGGTGAAGGAGGGGTTGAGGTCAGGAGGTGAGGACAGCGATGTGTTGATACTGGGGAGACAGATGGACATCTGGGTATTAGGTGAAGGAGGGTTGAGGTCAGGAGGAGAGGAGAGCGATGTGTTGAGACAGATGGACATCTGGGTATTAGGTGAAGGAGGGGTTGAGTTCAGGAGGTGAAGACAGCGATGTGTTGATACTGGGGAGACAGATGGACATCTGTGGATTAGGTGAAGGAGGGGTTGAGGTCAGGAGGTGAGGACAGCGATGTGTTGATACTGGGGAGACAGATGGACATCTGGGTATTAGGTGAAGGAGGGGTTGAGGTCAGGAGGAGAGGAGAGCGATGTGTTGATACTGGGGAGAAAGATGGACATCTGGGTATTAGGTGAAGGAGGGGTTGAGGTTAGGAGGAGAGGAGCGATGTGTTGAGACAGATGGACATCTGGGTATTAGGTGAAGGAGGGGTTGAGGTCAGGAGGTGAGGAGAGCGATGTGTTGATACAGGAGACAGATGGACATCTGGGTATTAGGTGAAGGAGGGGTTGAGGTCAGGAGGAGAGGACAGCGATGTGTTGATACTGAGGAGACAGATGGACATCTGGGTATTAGGTGAAGGAGGGTTGAGGTCAGGAGGAGAGGAGAGCGATGTGTTGATACAGGGAGACAGATGGACATCTGGGTATTAGGTGAAGGAGGGGTTGAGGTCAGGAGGTGAGGACAGAGATGTGTTGATACATGGGGAGACAGATGGACATCTGTGGATTAGGTGAAGGAGGGGTTGAGGTCAGGAGGTGAGGACAGCGATGTGTTGATACTGGGGAGACAGATGGACATCTGGGTATTAGGTGAAGAAGGGGTTGAGGTCAGGAGGTGAGGACAGCGATGTGTTGATACTGGGGAGACAGATGGACATCTGGGTATTAGGTGAAGGAGGGGTTGAGGTCAGGAGGAGAGGAGAGCGATGTGTTGATACAGTGGAGACAGATGGACATCTGGGTATTAGGTGAAGAAGGGGTTGAGGTCAGGAGGTGAGGACAGCGATGTGTTGATACTGGGGAGACAGATGGACATCTGGGTATTAGGTGAAGGAGGGGTTGAGGTCAGGAGGAGAGGAGAGCGATGTGTTGAGACAGATGGACATCTGGGTATTAGGTGAAGGAGGGGTTGAGGTCAGGAGGAGAGGAGAGCGATGTGTTGAGACAGATGGACATCTGGGTATTAGGTGAAGGAGGGGTTGAGGTCAGGAGGTGAGGAGAGCGATGTGTTGATACAGGGGAGACAGATGGACATCTGGGTATTAGGTGAAGGAGGGGTTGAGGTCAGGAGGAGAGGACAGCGATGTGTTGATACTGAGGAGACAGATGGACATCTGGGTATTAGGTGAAGGAGGGGTTGAGGTCAGGAGGAGAGGAGAGCGATGTGTTGATACAGGGAGACAGATGGACATCTGGGTATTAGGTGAAGGAGGGGTTGAGGTCAGGAGGTGAGGACAGAGATGTGTTGATACATGGGGAGACAGATGGACATCTGTGGATTAGGTGAAGGAGGGGTTGAGGTCAGGAGGTGAGGACAGCGATGTGTTGATACTGGGGAGACAGATGGACATCTGGGTATTAGGTGAAGGAGGGGTTGAGGTCAGGAGGAGAGGAGAGCGATGTGTTGATACAGTGGAGACAGATGGACATCTGGGTATTAGGTGAAGAAGGGGTTGAGGTCAGGAGGTGAGGACAGCGATGTGTTGATACTGGGGAGACAGATGGACATCTGGGTATTAGGTGAAGGAGGGGTTGAGGTCAGGAGGAGAGGAGAGCGATGTGTTGAGACAGATGGACATCTGGGTATTAGGTGAAGGAGGGGTTGAGGTCAGGAGGAGAGGAGAGCGATGTGTTGAGACAGATGGACATCTGGGTATTAGGTGAAGGAGGGGTTGAGGTCAGGAGGAGAGGAGAGCGATGTGTTGAGACAGATGGACATCTGGGTATTAGGTGAAGGAGGGGTTGAGGTCAAGAGTTGAGGACAGATTCTCTTGAGAGTAATAAATGTTTGGAATCCTGTTACCCTCTTTATTAGCTTCCTGTGGAGCCATAAAATGTTAGGATTGGAGAGAAAGGGGAGTGTCTTAAGTAGGATGTATATAAACTGTGAAGTCTGAAATCTTTAGCTGTCTGTTTTCAGCTGTACAGAACCTTTGGGATGAATAAACTTGGTTAAAGCTTCTCTAGTGTCCATGGGTTATTTACTCTGAAAAATAAGAACGTAACATCAGAATAGCTAAATACTGCACAATTTAAAACACTTGCTCCCCCAATCCTCTTCCTCAAAACCTGTAAATATTGGGCTTGTTGAAGACGACAACGTCATCCCCAGTGACGTCATCCCCAGTACATAGTGTCTTCGGAAAGTATTCAGACCCCTTGAATATTTCCACATTTTGTTACATTACAGCCTTATCCTAAAATGGATGAAATAGTTTCCCCCCCTCATTAATCTACACACAATACCCCATAATGACAAAGCAAAAACAGGTTTTTAGACATTTTTGCTAATTTCTAATTCAGACCTTTTACTCAGTACTTTGTTGAAGCACCTTTGGCAGTGATTACAGCCTGGAATCTTATTGGGTATGACGCTACAAGCTTGGCACACCTGTATTTGGGGAGTTTCTCCCATTCTTCTCTGCAGATCATGTCAAGCTCTGTCAGGTTGGATGGGGAGCGTTGCTGCACAGCTATTTTCAGGTCTCTCCAGAGAAGTGGGATCGGGTTCAAGTTCGGGTTCTGGCTGGGCCACTCAAGGACATTCAGAGACTTGTCGCAAAGCCACTCCTGCGTTGTCTTGGCTGTGTGCTTAGAGTCGTTATCCTGTTTGAAGGTAAACCTTCGCCCCAGTCTGAGGTCCTGAGCACTCTGGAGCAGATTTTCATGAACGATTTCTCTGTACTTTGCTAAACCCTTCATTCATATTTGCCTCGTTCTTGACTAGCCTCCCAGTCCCTGAAAAACATCTCGCAGCTTGATGCTGCCACCACCATGCTTCACCGTAGGGATGGTGCCAGGTTTCCTCCAGACGTGACGCTTGGCATTCAGGCCAGAGTTCAATCTTGGTTTCATCAGACCAGAGAATCTTGTCATGGTCTAAGAGTTGACTTTTGGCAAACTCCAAGCGGGCTGTCGTGCCTTTTACTGAGGAGTGGCTTCCGTCTGGCTACTCTACTCTAAGGCCTGATTGGTAGATTGTTGCAGAAATGGTTGTCCTTCTGGAAGGTTCTCCCATCTCCACAGAGGAGCTCTGTCAGAGTGACCATTGGGTTCTTGGTCACCTCCCTGACCAAGGCCCTTCTCCCCCCATTACTCAGTTTGGCCGGGAGGCCAACTCTAGGAAGAGCCTTGGTGGTTCCAAACATCTTCCATTTAAGAATGATGCAGGCTACTGTGTTCTTGGGGACATTCAATGCTGCAGACATGTTTTGGTACCCTTCCCTAGATCTGGGCCTCGAAACAAGCTCTGACATGCACTGTCAACTGTGTGACCTTATATGGGCAGGTGTGTGCCTTTTCAAATCACGTCCAATCAATTGAATTTACCACAGGTGGACTCCAATCAAGTTGTAGAAACAGGATGCATCTGAGCTCAATTTCGAGTCTTAAAGCAAAGGACCTGTATACTTATTTATATAAGGTATGTTTTCTAAATGTTTTATTCTAAAAACCTGTTTTCACTTTGTCATTATGGGACATTGTGTGTAGATTGCTGAGGTTTAAAAAAAAAAACATTTTTAGAATAAGGCTGTAAAGTAACAAATTGTGGGAAAAGTCAAGGGGTCAGAATAGTTTCCGAAGGCACTGTATGTACGGTCACTGGGGATGACGTTGTCGTCTTAAACAAGCCCAATATTTACAGGTTTTGAGGAAGAGGGATTTGGGGGGGGCAAGTGCCAACCAGAAGCCATGGATTACAGGCAACATCCACACTGAGCTACAGGCTAGAATTGCCGCTTTCAAGGAGCAGGACACTAATCCGGACTCTTAACGGAAATCCCCTATGATCTCCGACGAGCCATCAAACAGTCAAAACAGGGCGTTGAATCCACGCCGGTTCTGACGCTCGTGGAATATTTATTTCATTTGTATTTTACCAGGTCGGTTGACTGAGAACACGTTCTCATTTACAGCAACGACCTGTGGAATAGTTACAGGGAGAGGAGGAGGGGATGAATGAGCCAATTGTAAGCTGGGGATGACTAGGTGACCGTGATGGTATGAGGGACAGCTTGAGAATTTAGCCAGGACACCGGGGTTAACACCCCTACTCTTACGAACGTGGCAAACTATCACGGACTACAAAGGGAAACCCAGATGACGAGATTCTAACAGACAAGCTAAATTCCTTCTATGTACGCTTAGAGGCAAGCAACACTGAAACCATGCATGAGCGAACCAGCTGTTCCAGACGACTGCTGTCTCGCTCTCTGTAGCCAACGTGAGTTATGCCTTTTAAACAGGTTAACATTCACAAGACCACTGGCCAGACGGATTACCAGGACATGTACTCAGAGCTGACCAGCTGGCAAGAGTCTTCACTGACAGTTTAAACCTCTCCCTGTCCCAGTCTGTAATACCTGGCTCACATCATCAAGACCATCATCCCAGATCCCAGACAACCTGAGGGATATCCTTCGAAGCAGGTTTGAGTTAGTGAGGTAACTCCGGTCAACTCTGAGTTCGACTTGGGAAAACTGGTCATATGAAAGTGGCTCACCTTTTAGCCAGGTATATTTCTATGGAATTCTTCAGAAATAACCTCCTTCGGGGCAGGCTAACTTACGGCTAACTCTGTACTTACCCTGAATAAAAGGACCAATGAAATCAGATTCCCTCCCCTCTTGCTTCCTCATCCCCTTCATTTGAGGAAGACTGATTAACAACCCATATTAAATATATTATTAATAAAATGTTTGTTTTTTGTTAAATTAAAGAAAATATTCTTCAACAAGAAAGGAGGACCAAGGCACTGTTCATTTAATTAATTAAAATGCCTTTATTTGTATGTCATGTTCCATAGAAACAAAGTTTTAAAAATCCGATGCGTTTCGGGCTGCGTGGCCTTCGTCAGGGAGAGCAAAGAAATAATACGAGGTCTTCTATTGAACAGCTTTTCCAATTAGTCCAATTAGAAGAGGGAGTGGTTATAAAATTGATTGGACAACACCTAGTAAGCAATACGATACACATTAAAAAGTGAAATACTGTAGCAATGTTATCATAAAGATACAACTCCAAGCTAGAAGTATCAGAACACTTAGAGAGGTAGTTCTAACCTTAAATATGACTGGGAGAAGTGTCAAGAATAAGAAAGCAATATATTCCATAGTACACTATTCCAACTCTCCTTTTTGTTTAACTGTTTAAGACGGTCCCCTTTTCTAATAGAGGCCGGAATATGATCAATACCCATAGCTTGTAAGGGAGGCAGGGTTGCCATGGTGTAGGGACTTGTAGTGCCTTGACATGGGATAGTCTTCATTGCCTACCCGTATGGCGTACTTGTGTTCCGCAAAGCGGTCTTGAAGGCGTCTCTTTGTCCGTCCAATGTAGAACACCTTGCACTGTGGACATTCCAATGTAGAACACCTTGCACTGTGGACATTCCAATCTATAGATGACATGAGTGGTTTACAGTTAATGAAATGCTTGACGTAATACTCCATTTAGAAGCTGTGTCAATAAAATACTTCTTCTGAGCAATATTTCTGCAATGGTTGCCATGGTTACATTTAAAAGAGCCCTTGGGTTTGTGGTCAAGCCAAGTTTTTTGAGAGTCACCTGGAAGATAACTGAATAGTGTACTTAAATGAATAGTGTACTTCCTGTTCTGATAGTTTAAATGAATAGTGTACATCCTGCTCTGATATCAGTTTAAATGAATAGTGTACTTCCTGCTCTGACATCAGTTTAAATGAATAGTGTTATTCCTGTTCTGATATCAGTTTAAATGAATAGTGTACTTCCTGTTCTGACATCAGTTTAAATGAACAGTGTACTTCATGTTCTGATAGTTTAAATGAATAGTGTACTTCCTGTTCTGATATCAGTTTAAATGAATAGTGTACTTCCTGTTCTGATATCAGTTTAAATGAATAGTGTACTTCCTGTTCTGATATCAGTTTAAATGAATAGTGTACTTCCTGTTCTGATATCAGTTTAAATGAACAGTGTACTTCCTGTTCTGATAGTTTAAATGAATAGTGTACTTCCTGTTCTAATATCAGTTTAAATGAAGTGTACTTCCTGCTCTGATATCAGTTTAAATGAATAGTGTACTTCCTGTTCTAATATCAGTTTAAATGAAGTGTACTTCCTGCTCTGATATCAGTTTAAATGAATAGTGTACTTCCTGTTCTGATATCAGTTTAAATGAATAGTGTACTTCCTGTTCTGACATCAGTTTAAATGAATAGTGTACTTCCTGTTCTGACATCAGTTTAAATGAACAGTGTACTTCATGTTCTGATAGTTTAAATGAATAGTGTACTTCCTGTTCTGATAGTTTAAATGAATAGTGTACTTCCTGCTCTGATATCAGTTTAAATGAATAGTGTACTTCCTGTTCTGATAGTTTAAATGAATAGTGTACTTCCTGTTCTGACATCAGTTTAAATGAATAGTGTACTTCCTGTTCTGATATCAGTTTAAATGAATAGTGTACTTCCTGTTCTGATATCAGTTTAAATGAATAGTGTACTTCCTGTTCTGATATCAGTTTAAATGAATAGTGTACTTCCTGTTCTGATATCAGTTTAAATGAACAGTGTACTTCCTGTTCTGATAGTTTAAATGAATAGTGTACTTCCTGTTCTAATATCAGTTTAAATGAAGTGTACTTCCTGCTCTGATATCAGTTTAAATGAATAGTGTACTTCCTGTTCTAATATCAGTTTAAATGAAGTGTACTTCCTGCTCTGATATCAGTTTAAATGAATAGTGTACTTCCTGTTCTGATATCAGTTTAAATGAATAGTGTACTTCCTGTTCTGATATCAGTTTAAATGAATAGTGTACTTCATGTTCTGATAGTTTAAATGAATAGTGTACTTCCTGTTCTGATATCAGTTTAAATGAACAGTGTACTTCCTGTTCTGATAGTTTAAATGAATAGTGTACTTCCTGTTCTGATAGTTTAAATGAATAGTGTACTTCCTGTTCTGATAGTTTAAATGAACAGTGTACTTCCTGTTCTGATAGTTTAAATGAATAGTGTACTTCCTGTTCTGATAGTTTAAATGAATAGTGTACTTCCTGTTCTAATATCAGTTTAAATGAAGTGTACTTCCTGCTCTGATATCAGTTTAAATGAATAGTGTACTTCCTGTTCTAATATCAGTTTAAATGAAGTGTACTTCCTGCTCTGATATCAGTTTAAATGAATAGTGTACTTCCTGTTCTGATATCAGTTTAAATGAATAGTGTACTTCCTGTTCTGATATCAGTTTAAATGAATAGTGTACTTCCTGTTCTGATATCAGTTTAAATGAATAGTGTACTTCCTGTTCTGATATCAGTTTAAATGAACAGTGTACTTCCTGTTCTGATATCAGTTTAAATGAATAGTGTACTTCCTGTTCTGATATCAGTTTAAATGAACAGTGTACTTCCTGTTCTGATAGTTTAAATGAAGTGTACTTCCTGTTCTAATATCAGTTTAAATGAAGTGTACTTCCTGTTCTGATATCAGTTTAAATGAATAGTGTACTTCCTGCTCTGGTATCAGTTTAAATGAATAGTGTACTTCCTGTTCTGATATCAGTTTAAATGAACAGTGTACTTCCTGTTCTGATAGTTTAAATGAATAGTGTACTTCCTGTTCTGATATCAGTTTAAATGAATAGTGTACTTCCTGTTCTGACATCAGTTTAAATGAATAGTGTACTTCCTGTTCTGATATCAGTTTAAATGAATAGTGTACTTCCTGTTCTGATATCAGTTTAAATGAATAGTGTACTTCCTGTTCTGATATCAGTTTAAATGAATAGTGTACTTCCTGTTCTGATATCAGTTTAAATGAACAGTGTACTTCCTGTTCTGATAGTTTAAATGAATAGTGTACTTCCTGTTCTGATAGTTTAAATGAATAGTGTACTTCCTGTTCTGATAGTTTAAATGAATAGTGTACTTCCTGTTCTAATATCAGTTTAAATGAAGTGTACTTCCTGTTCTGATATCAGTTTAAATGAATAGTGTACTTCCTGCTCTGGTATCAGTTTAAATGAATAGTGTACTTCCTGCTCTGGTATCAGTTTAAATGAATAGTGTACTTCCTGCTCTGATATCAGTTTAAATGAATAGTGTACTTCCTGTTCTGATATCAGTTTAAATGAATAGTGTACTTCCTGTTCTGATATCAGTTTAAATGAATAGTGTACTTCCTGTTCTGATATCAGTTTAAATGAATAGTGTACTTCCTGTTCTGATATCAGTTTAAATGAACAGTGTACTTCCTGTTCTGATAGTTTAAATGAATAGTGTACTTCCTGTTCTGATAGTTTAAATGAATAGTGTACTTCCTGTTCTGATAGTTTAAATGAATAGTGTACTTCCTGTTCTAATATCAGTTTAAATGAAGTGTACTTCCTGTTCTGATATCAGTTTAAATGAATAGTGTACTTCCTGTTCTGATATCAGTTTAAATGAAGTGTACTTCCTGCTCTGATATCAGTTTAAATGAACAGTGTACTTCCTGTTCTGATAGTTTAAATGAATAGTGTACTTCCTGTTCTGATATCAGTTTAAATGAATAGTGTACTTCCTGCTCTGGTATCAGTTTAAATGAATAGTGTACTTCCTGCTCTGATATCAGTTTAAATGAATAGTGTACTTCCTGCTCTGAAATCATCACCAGTAAAGAATCAGAAAGAGACATCCTTATTCATCTATCACAGTTATATTTTATTTAAATTCCCAGTCTGACGTAATATACTGCTAAGACATTGACATTCACAATACAGTAACAGATTATTACCCTAAACACGGTTTTGACAGCTGCGTTTCTGTGTCCTCCCTCTAAAACAGTAAACTAACAGACAATTAAACAAAAAAATGGGCACAAGTACCTCCCTGTGTCCCTACATAGCGCTCTACAGTTGACTGGAATCCCTATTAGAAGGGAATCGGGTGCCATGGAGACAGATCCCATCGTGTTTCTACTGCACAAACAGCGTTGAAAACAAAATAAAAAGTGTATTATAAACTAACACATGGAAGGAAGTCTGTAACATAAATCTGACTCCGTGTCCCTTTCTTTTACTCATAAGGCTGAAGTCAACTTGTGTAAAACTAATATCAGATATGACTAAAATGGCCTTGACTTTCTGTGTGTGGAAGACGAGGTCTATTAAACTGCAGTGAACAAGTCAGCCAGTGCCTCTGCAGACTATTTCGTTCTAGACCAGCTGGGGCTGAACATGCAACACAATGATTTAGTGTGTGTGTGTGTGTGTGTGTGTATACAGTAGGTCTTTCTGATCGACATCCTCTCCCCTCTGGTGGTATCAGGTTATTACGGGACACATCCAACGACCAGGAGCCCTCAACCCCTCTTCCTTAGTAACAGTAATCTAGCTCCTCATTGGCCAGAACCAGCGCTGTCCGGCAGGGAATGTAGATCTGAGAGAGAGGGACAGAGAGACAGAGAGAGACAGAGAGAGAGGGACAGAGAGAGACAGAGAGAGAGGGACAGAGAGAGACAGAGAGAGGGACAGAGAGACAGAGAGAGAGGGACAGAGGGACAGAGAGAGACAGAGAGAGGGACAGAGAGAGACAGAGAGAGGGGGGGACAGAGAGAGACAGAGAGAGAGGGACAGAGAGACAAAGAGAGAGAGGGACAGACAGAGAGAGGGACAGAGAGAGAGAGACAGACAGAAAGGGAGACAGAGAGGATAAGAAAATCATACTGTGCTGTTAGGAGTTCTGTAATACATTGTTGATCATCCAAGATTCCACAGTGGAACCGTTCCTGGGGATCACCAGAGGAAAGAAGCCTGACAACCATTAACAATCAACTCTCACACACACACACACACACACACACACACACACACACACACACACACACACACACACACACACACACACAATGCAGGGAAGGGGAACAGCCCACTGTCTGGGACTGAACACCTCCACACCCCCCTCTCTTCTCCATCCCCACTCTCCTCTACTCCCCATCCTCTCCACATCCCCACAGACCACGTTGACTTGACCAGACTACGTTGACCAGACGACCAGACTACGTTGACCAGACGACCAGACTACGTTGACCAGACTACGTTGGCCAGAGTACCAGACTACGTTGGCCAGAGTACCAGACTACGTTGGCCAGAGTACCAGACTACGTTGGCCAGAGTACCAGACTACGTTGGCCAGAGTACCAGACTACGTTGGCCAGACTACGTTGACCAGACTACGTTGGCCAGAGTACCAGACTACGTTGGCCAGAGTACCAGACTACGTTGGCCAGAGTACCAGACTACGTTGGCCAGAGTACCAGACTACGTTGGCCAGAGTACCAGACTACGTTGGCCAGAGTACCAGACTATGTTGACCAGACTACGTTGACCAGACGACCAGACTACGTTGACCAGACGACCAGACTCACGTTGACCAGACGACCAGACTTCGTTGACCAGGCGACCAGACTACGTTGACCAGACTACGTTGACCAGACTACGTTGGCCAGAGTACCAGACTACGTTGGCCAGAGTACCAGACTACGTTGACCAGAGTACCAGACTACGTTGGCCAGAGTACCAGACTACGTTGGCCAGAGTACCAGACTACGTTGGCCAGAGTACCAGACTACGTTGGCCAGAGTACCAGACTACGTTGGCCAGAGTACCAGACTACGTTGGCCAGAGTACCAGACTACGTTGGCCAGAGTACCAGACTACGTTGGCCAGAGTACCAGACTATGTTGGCCAGACTACATTGACCAGACTACGTTGACCAGACTACCAGACTACGTTGACCAGACGGCGTTGACCAGATGACGTTGACCAGACTACGTTGACCAGGCGACCAGACTACGTTGACCAGACTACGTTGACCAGACAACCAGGCTACGTTGACCAGACTACGTTGACCAGACAACCAGGCTACGTTGACCAGACTACGTTGACCAGACGACCAGACTATGTTGACCAGATTACCAGACTACGTTGACCAGAGTACCAGACTACGTTGGCCAGAGTACCAGACTACGTTGGCCAGAGTACCAGACTATGTTGGCCAGACTACATTGACCAGACTACGTTGACCAGACTACCAGACTACGTTGACCAGACGGCGTTGACCAGATGACGTTGACCAGACTACGTTGACCAGACTACCAGACTACGTTGACCAGACTACAAGACTACGTTGACCAGGCGACCAGACTACGTTGACCAGACTACGTTGACCAGACAACCAGGCTACGTTGACCAGACTACGTTGACCAGACAACCAGGCTACGTTGACCAGACTACGTTGACCAGACGACCAGACTATGTTGACCAGATTACCAGACTACGTTGACCAGACAACCAGACTACGTTGACCAGACTACGTTGACCAGACAACCAGACTACGTTGACCAGACGACCAGACTACGTTGACCAGACTACCAGACTACGTTGGCCAGACAACCAGACTACGTTGGCCAGACAACCAGACTACGTTGGCCAGACGACCAGACTTCGTTGGCCAGACAACCAGACTACGTTGGCCAGACAACCAGACTACGTTGGCCAGACAACCAGACTACGTTGGCCAGACAACCAGACTACATTGGCCAGACGACCAGACTACGTCCATGAGTAAATAAACTACCTCTACCCTAATTTCTATTGGCGAACATACAATCACAGGAGAATAAACTGGATGAGCTCCGTTGGAGACGATCTCATCAATGAGACCTGAACAACTGTAATATCCTGTTTCTCAGAGTCGTGGATGAACAACGGGAAGAATAATATACATCTCGCTGGCTTTTCTGTGCATCGTCAGGACCGGTCGGCAGCCTCGGATAAGACTAACGGGGAAGAGGTGTGTCTCTCTTGACAACAGCTGGTGCGTGATCTCATATTAAGGAAGTCTCGAGGTTTTGCTCACCTGAGTTAGAATACCTCATTATAAACTGTAGACAGTTTATCAAGAGAGTTTATCTATATCTATATTTTTGCAGTATTATTTCAGTAACACTTTACTTGACAGGTATTAGGACATGGTTATGACCATATTATAACAAGTTATAATATGCTGTCAGCTGTTAAGACACAGTGAAAGAGTGGGGTAGCATCTCACAGCAAGAACTGGCAAATGTGGTGCAGTCCATGAGGAGGAGATGCACTGCAGTAATTAATGCAGCTGGTGGCCACACCAGATACTGACTGTTACTTTTGATTTTGACCCCCTTTTGTTCAGGGACACATTATTCCATTTCTGTTAGTCACATGTCTCAGTTGTTAAATCTTGTTGTGTTCATACAAATATTTATACATGTAAAGTTTGCTGAAAATAAACACAGTTGACATTGAGAAGACTTGTTTTTTTGCTGAGTTTATTTATCTGTACTTGGAATTTGTATATTTGGCACTATCTGATGTGCGGAGACATTTTCACTTTTTGTTAACTAGTAAATAGTAGCCTACAGCAAAGTGTGTTTAAATCATTTCTAACTTGTTAACAATTTCTGCTCGTTTGTTTTTATTACCATGTTGTGTTTTAGTTTGGTTCAAATCAAATCAAATTTTATTTGTCACATACACATGGTTAGCAGATGTTAATGCGAGTGTAGCGAAATGCTTGTGCTTCTAGTTCCGACAATGCAGTAATAACGAGCAAGTAATCTAACTAACAATTCCAAAAAAACTACTGTCTTATACACAGTGTAAGGGGATAAAGAATATGTACATAAGGATATATGAATGAGTGATGGTACAGAGCAGCATAGGCAAGATACAGTAGATGATATCGAGTACAGTATATACATATGAGATAAGTATGTAAACCAAGTGGCATAGTTAAAGTGGCTAGTGATACATGTATTACATAAGGATGCAGTCGATGATATAGAGTACAGTATCAACGTATGCATATGAGATGAACAATGTAGGGTAAGTAACATTATATAAGGTAGCATTGTTTAAAGTGGCTAGTGATATATTTACATCATTTCCCATCAATTCCCATGATTAAAGTGGCTGGAGTAGAGTCAGTGTCATTGACAGTGTGTTGGCAGTAGCCACTCAATGTTAGTGGTGGCTGTTTAACAGTCTGATGGCCTTGAGATAGAAGCTGTTTTTCAGTCTCTCGGTCCCAGCTTTGATGCACCTGTACTGACCTCGCCTTCTGGATGACAGCGGGGTGAACAGGCAGTGGCTCGGGTGGTTGATGTCCTTGATGATCTTTATGGCCTTCCTGTAGCATCGGGTGGTGTAGGTGTCCTGGAGGGCAGGTAGTTTGCCCCGGTGATGCGTTGTGCAGACCTCACTACCCTCTGGAGAGCCTTACGGTTGAGGGCGGTGCAGTTGCCATACCAGGCGGTGATACAGCCCGCCAGGATGCTCTCGATTGTGCATCTGTAGAAGTTTGTGAGTGCTTTTGGTGACAAGCCGAATTTCTTCAGCCTCCTGAGGTTGAAGAGGCGCTGCTGCGCCTTCCTCACGATGCTGTCTGTGTGAGTGGACCAATTCAGTTTGTCTGTGATGTGTATGCCGAGGAACTTAAAACTTGCTACCCTCTCCACTACTGTTCCATCGATGTGGATGGGGGTGTTCCCTCTGCTGTTTCCTGAAGTCCACAATCATCTCCTTAGTTTTGTTGACGTTGAGTGTGAGGTTATTTTCCTGACACCACACTCCGAGGGCCCTCACCTCCTCCCTGTAGGCCGTCTCGTCGTTGTTGGTAATCAAGCCTACCACTGTTGTGTCGTCCGCAAACTTGATGATTGAGTTGGAGCGTGCATGGCCACGCAGTCGTGGGTGAACAGGGAGTACAGGAGGGGGCTCAGAACGCACCCTTGTGGGGCCCCAGTGTTGAGGATCAGCGGGGAGGAGATGTTGTTGCCTACCCTCACCACCTGGGGCGGCCCGTCAGGAAGTCCAGTACCCAGTTGCACAGGGCGGGGTCGAGACCCAGGGTCTTGAGCTTGATGACGAGCTTGGAGGGTAGTATGGTGTTGAATGCCGAGCTGTAGTCGATGAACAGCATTCTCACATAGGTATTCCTCTTGTCCAGATGGGTTAGGGCAGTGTGCAGTGTGGTTGAGATTGCATCGTCTGTGGACCTATTTGGGCGGTAAGCAAATTGGAGTGGGTCAAGGGTGTCAGGTAGGGTGGAGGTGATATGGTCCTTGACTAGTCTCTCAAAGCACTTCATGATGACGGATGTGAGTGCTACGGGGCGGTAGTCGTTTAGCTCAGTTACCTTAGCTTTCTTGGGAACGGGAACAGGAACAATGGTGGCCCTCTTGAAGCATGTGGGAACAGCAGACTGGTATAGGGATTGGTTGAATATGTCCGTAAACACACCGGCCAGCTGGTCTGCGCATGCTCTGAGGGCGCGGCTGGGGATGCCGTCTGGGCCTGCAGCCTTGCGAGGGTTAACACGTTTAAATGTCTTACTCACTTCGGCTGCAGTGAAGGAGAGACCGCATGATTCCGTTGCAGGCCGTGTCAGTGGCACTGTATTGTCCTCAAAGCGGGCAAAAAGTTATTTAGTCTGCCTGGGAGCAAGACATCCTGGTCCGTGACTGGGCTGGGTTTCTTCCTGTAGTCCGTGATTGACTGTAGACCCTGCCACATACCTCTTGTGTCTGAGCCGTTGAATTGAGATTCTACTTTGTCTCTGTACTGGCGCTTAGCTTGTTTGATAGCCTTGCGGAGGAATAGCTGCACTGTTTGTATTCAGTCATGTTACCAGACACCTTGCCCTGATTAAAAGCAGTGGTTCGTGCCTTCAGTTTCACACGAATGCTGCCATCAATCCACGGTTTCTGGTTAGGGAATGTTTTAATCGTTGCTATGGGAACGACATCTTCAACGCACGTTCTAATGAACTCGCACACCGTATCAGCGTATTCGTCAATGTTGTTGTCTGACGCAATACGAAACATCTCCCAGTCCACGTGATGGAAGCAGTCTTGGAGTGTGGAGTCAGCTTGGATCGGACCAGCGTTGGACAGACCTCAGCGTGGGAGCTTCTTGTTTTAGTGCGTGCTGAAGTGCGTGCTTGAGC
>NW_024607787.1:0-37123 GCF_018296145.1 Oncorhynchus tshawytscha | reverse complement strand
AGATACTAATTAGAATTCCCGGTCACACTTTACAATCAGGTACCCCCTGAGGCACCCCCTGAGGTACCCCCTGAGGTACCCCCCTGAGGCACCCCCTGAGGCACCCCTGAGGTACCCCCTGAGGCACCCCCTGAGGAACCCCCTGAGGTACCCACTGAGACAGTTATTGGTGGTGGTAACTGACCAGTTTCTACATACATTTTTGGACTTATAAATAAATGGTAGATACCGATTGATTCATGAAGAATATAACTTATAAAATAATAAATAAATATATATAAAAGAGCTTAGTTCAATTGTTGTTTTACAGAACGCAACATATAATCTTGTTTTACTCCAATGTTTGGAAACAACATAAATGTAAACAAACACTGTATAGCCTCAAAACATATCACGTACACTGGAGTGATGGAGGTAGATATGTATAGGGGGAAGGAGTCAGGGATACTAGAGTGATGGAGGTAGATATGTATAGGGGTAAGGAGACAGGGATACTGGAGTGATGGAGGTAGATATGTATAGGGGGAAGGAGTCAGGGATACTAGAGTGATGGAGGTAGATATGTATAGGGGTAAGGAGACAGGGATACTGGAGTGATGGAGGTAGATATGAATAGGGGGAAGGTGACAGGGATACTGGAGTGATGGAGGTAGATATGTATAGGGGAAGGTGACAGGGATACTGGAGTGATGGAGGTAGATATGTATAGGGGGAAGGAGTCAGGGATACTGGAGTGATGGAGGTAGATATGTATAGGGGGAAGGTGACAGGGATACTGGAGTGATGGAGGTAGATATGAATAGGGGGAAGGTGACAGGGATACTGGAGTGATGGAGGTAGATATGTATAGGGGGAAGGTGACAGGGATACTGGAAGTGATGGAGGTAGATATGTATAGGGGAACGATACAGGGATACTGGAGTGATGGAGGTAGATATGTATAGGGGAAGGTGACTTGATGATTCCGGCGCCGACAGAGATGGCCGCCGCTCGCGTTCCTAGGAAACTATGCAGTTTTTGTTTTTTTACGTGTTATTTCTTACACTAGTACCCCAGGTCATCTTAGGTTTCATTACATACAGCCGAGAAGAACTACTGAATATAAGATCAGTGTCAACTCACCATCAGTACGACCAAGAATATGTTTTTCGCGATGCGGATCCTGTGTTCTGCCTTACAACCAGTGTAACGGAGTGGATTACATGCAGCGACCCAAAAAACGACTCAGAAAAGAGGGAAACGAAAAGCGGTCTTCTGGTCAGACTCCGGAGACGGGCACATCGTGCACCACTCCCTAGCATTCTTCTTGCCAATGTCCAGTCTCTTGACAACAAGGTTGATGAAATCCGAGCAAGGGTAGCATTCCAGAGGGACATCAGAGACTGTAACGTTCTCTGCTTCACGGAAACATGGCTAACTGGAGAGACGCAATCCGAAGCGGTGCAGCCAGCGGGTTTCTCCACGCATCGCGCCCGACAGAAACAAACATCTTTCTGGTAAGAAGAGGGGCGGGGGCGTATGCCTCATGGCCAACGTGACATGGTGTGATGAAAGAAACATACAGGAACTCAAATCCTTCTGTTCACCTGATTTAGAATTCCTCACAATCAAATGTAGACCGCATTATCTACCAAGAGAATTCTCTTCGATTATAATCACAGCCGTATATATCCCCCAAGCAGACACATCGATGGCTCTGAACGAACTTTATTTAACTCTCTGCAAACTGGAAACGATTTATCCGGAGGCTGCATTCATTGTAGCTGGGGATTTTAACAAGGCTAATCTGAAAACAAGACTCCCTAAATTTTATCAGCATATCGATTGCGCAACCAGGGGTGGAAAGACCCTGGATCATTGTTACTCTAACTTCCGCGACGCATATAAGGCCCTGCCCCGCCCCCTTTCGGAAAAGCTGACCACGACTCCATTTTGTTGATCCCTGCCTACAGACAGAAACTAAAACAAGAAGCTCCCACGCTGAGGTCTGTCCAACGCTGGTCCAACCAAGCTGACTCCACACTCCAAGACTGCTTCCATCACGTGGACTGGGAGATGTTTCGTATTGCGTCAGACAACAACATTGACGAATACGCTGATTCGGTGTGCGAGTTCATTAGAACGTGCGTTGAAGATGTCGTTCCCATAGCAACGATTAAAACATTCCCTAACCAGAAACCGTGGATTGATGGCAGCATTCGTGTGAAACTGAAGGCGCGAACCACTGCTTTTAATCAGGGCAAGGTGTCTGGTAACATGACTGAATACAAACAGTGCAGCTATTCCCTCCGCAAGGCTATCAAACAAGCTAAGCACCAGTACAGAGACAAAGTAGAATCTCAATTCAACGGCTCAGACACAAGAGGCATGTGGCAGGGTCTACAGTCAATCACGGACTACAGGAAGAAACCCAGCCCAGTCACGGACCAGGATGTCTTGCTCCCAGGCAGACTAAATAACTTTTTTGCCCGCTTTGAGGACAATACAGTGCCACTGACACGGCCTGCAACGAAAACATGCGGTCTCTCCTTCACTGCAGCCGAAGTGAGTAAGACATTTAAACGTGTTAACCCTCGCAAGGCTGCAGGCCCAGACGGCATCCCGAGCCGCGCCCTCTGAGCATGCGCAGACCAGCTGGCCGGTGTGTTTACGGACATATTCAATCAATCCCTATACCAGTCTGCTGTTCCCACATGCTTCAAGAGGGCCACCATTGTTCCTGTTCCCAAGAAAGCTAAGGTAACTGAGCTAAACGACTACCGCCCTGTAGCACTCACATCCGTCATCATGAAGTGCTTTGAGAGACTAGTCAAGGACCATATCACCTCCACCCTACCTGACACCCTTGACCCACTCCAATTTGCTTACCGCCCAAATAGGTCCACAGACGATGCAATCTCAACCACACTGCACACTGCCCTAACCCATCTGGACAAGAGGAATACCTATGTGAGAATGCTGTTCATCGACTACAGCTCGGCATTCAACACCATAGTACCCTCCAAGCTCGTCATCAAGCTCGAGACCCTGGGTCTCGACCCCGCCCTGTGCAACTGGGTACTGGACTTCCTGACGGGCCGCCCCCAGGTGGTGAGGGTAGGCAACAACATCTCCTCCCCGCTGATCCTCAACACTGGGGCCCCACAAGGGTGCATTCTGAGCCCTCTCCTGTACTCCCTGTTCACCCACGACTGCGTGGCCATGCACGCCTCCAACTCAATCATCAAGTTTGCGGACAACACAACAGTGGTAGGCTTGATTACCAACAACGACGAGACGGCCTACAGGGAGGAGGTGAGGGCCCTCGGAGTGTGGTGTCAGGAAAATAACCTCACACTCAACGTCAACAAAACTAAGGAGATGATTGTGGACTTCAGGAAACAGCAGAGGGAACACCCCCCCGTCCACATCGATGGAACAGTAGTGGAGAGGGTAGCAAGTTTAAGTTCCTCGGCATACACATCACAGACAAACTGAATTGGTCCACTCACACAGACAGCATCGTGAGGAAGGCGCAGCAGCGCCTCTTCAACCTCAGGAGGCTGAAGAAATTAGGCTTGTCACCAAAAGCACTCACAAACTTCTACAGATGCACAATCGAGAGCATCCTGGCGGGCTGTATCACCGCCTGGTATGGCAACTGCACCGCCCTCAACCGTAAGGCTCTCCAGAGGGTAGTGAGGTCTGCACAACGCATCACCGGGGGCAAACTACCTGCCTCCAGGACACCTACACCACCCGATGCTACAGGAAGGCCATAAAGATCATCAAGGACATCAACCACCCGAGCCACTGCCTGTTCACCCCGCTGTCATCCAGAAGGCAAGGTCAGTACAGGTGCATCAAAGCTGGGACCGAGAGACTGAAAAACAGCTTCTATCTCAAGACCATCAGACTGTTAAACAGCCACCACTAACATTGAGTGGCTACTGCCAACACACTGTCAATGACACTGACTCTACTCCAGCCACTTTAATCATGGGAATTGATGGGAAATGATGTAAATATATCACTAGCCACTTTAAACAATGCTACCTTATATAATGTTACTTACCCTACATTATTCATCTCATATGCATACGTAGAGACTGTACTCTATATCATCGACTGCATCCTTATGTAATACATGTATCACTAGCCACTTTAACTATGCCACTTGGTTTACATACTCATCTCATATGTATATTCTGTACTCGATATCATCTACTGTATCTTGCCTATGCTGCTCTGTACCATCACTCATTCATATATCCTTATGTACATATTCTTTATCCCCTTACACTGTGTATAAGACCGTAGTTTTTTTGGAATTGTTAGTTAGATTACTTGTTCGTTATTACTGCATTGTCGGAACTAGAAGCACAAGCATTTCGCTACACTCGCATTAACATCTGCTAACCATGTGTATGTGACAAATAAAATTTGATTTTGATTTGATTTGATTTGATTTATATACAGGGTCAGTACCATATTAACAATGTACAGGGATACTGGAGTGATGGAGGTAGATATGTATAGGGGGAAGGTGACTATATACAGGGTCAGTACCATATTAACAATGTACAGGGATACTGGAGTGATGGAGGTAGATATGTATAGGGGGAAGGTGACTATATACAGGATCAGTACCATATTAACAATGTACAGGGATACTGGAGTGATGGAGGTAGATGTGTATAGGAGTAAGGTGACTATATACATGGTCAGTACCATATTAACAATGTACAGGGATACTGTAGTGATGGAGGTAGATATGTACAGGGGGAAGGTGACTATATACAGGGTCAGTACCATATTAACAATGTACACACCCCCTCCAGTTTCCTGTAGTCCACGATCAGTTCCTTGGTCTTACTGACGTTGAGCGTGAGGTTGTTGATCCAGCACCACACGGCCAGGTCTCTGGCCTCTTCCCTGTAGGCTGTCTCATCGGTGATCAGGCCTCCCACCGTAGTGTCGTCAGAAAACTTGATGATGGTGTTGGAGTCGTGCTTGGCCACGTCGTGGGTGAACAGGGACTACAGGAGGGGACTGAGCACACACCCTTGAGGGGACCCCGTGTTGAGGATCAGCGTGACAGAGGTGATGTTACCTACCCTCACCACCTCGGGAGCGGCCCCGTCAGGAAGTCCAGGATCCAGTTGCAGAGGGAGGTGTTCAGTCCCAGGGTTCTAAGCTTGGTGACAAGCTTGGAGGTGACAATGCTGTTGAACGCTGAGATGTACTCAATGAACAGCATTCTAACATAGGTATTCCTCTTATCTAGGTGGGTGAGGGCAGTGTGGAGCGCAATTGAGAGTGCGTCATCTATGGATCTGTTGGGGCGGCGGTATGTAAATTGGACTGGGTCTAGGGTGTCTAGGATGGTGGAGTCGATGTGTGCCATAACCAGCCTCTCAAAGCACTTCATGATGACAGATGTAAGTACTACAGGGTGGTAGTTATTGTGACAGGAAGCCTCAGAGTTTTTGGGAAACAGGAAATGAAGGGGGTCATCAGTTGGTGGTTGAAGATATCCCTCTAGTGGTGTGGGGGCTGTGCTTTGGCAAAGTGGGTGGGGTTATATCCTTCCTGTTTGGCCCTGTCCGGGGGTGTCCTTGGATGGGGCCACAGTGTCTCCTGACCCCTCCTGTCTCAGCCTCCAGTATTTATGCTGCAGTAGTTTATGTGTCGGGGGGCTAGGGTCAGTTTGTTATATCTGGAGTACTTCTCCTGTCCTATTCGGTGTCCTGTGTGAATCTAAGTGTGCGTTCTCTAATTCTCTCCTTCTCTCTTTCTTTCTCTCTCTCGGAGGACCTGAGCCCTAGGACCATGCCTCAGGACTACCTGACATGATGACTCCTTGCTGTCCCCAGTCCACCTGGCCGTGCTGCTGCTCCAGTTTCAACTGTTCTGCCTTATTATTCGACCATGCTGGTCATTTATGAACATTTGAACATCTTGGCCATGTTCTGTTATAATCGCCACCCGGCACAGCCAGAAGAGGACTGGCCACCCCACACAGCCTGGTTCCTCTCTAGGTTTCTTCCTAGGTTTTGGCCTTTCTAGGGAGTTTTTCCTAGCCACCGTGCTTCTACACCTGCATTGCTTGCTGTTTGGGGTTTTAGGCTGGGTTTCTGTACAGCACTTTGAGATATCAGCTGATGTACGAAGGGCTATATAAATCAATTTGATTTGATTTGATCATGGCGGTTACAGACTGGAACCAGGAGAGGTTGAAAATGGCTGTTAAATATGCCTGTCAGCTGTTCTACGCATGCTCTGAGAAAGACCCTTGGAATACCGTCTGGCCTCGCGGCCTTGCGAGTGTTGACCGTGCTCACGTCGACCTTGGAGAGCGAGATCACCCGGCCCTCTGGGTCGGTGATGGCCACCCACACCGGCACGTAGTTTTTGTTGTCGAAGCGTGCATAAAATCTGCGGTACTTGTACCTGTACTCAGCCGTAGCCTCAGGGTTGTCTGCGATAGCCCTGTCCTTTAGTTGAGTGTCAACCTCTGTGCCAACCTTTTGATTAGGAAAGCAGTGAACCTTCACTGTGGGCGTTGCCCAATGCATTTCCTTATGGAGTCGATTAGCTCGAACATATTCAAATTAGCTCTAGCAAAGCAGTCCTGTAGCAAAATCTCTGATTCTGGTGACCATTTCTCAACAGACCGTGTCAAGGGTACTTCCTATTCGAGCTTCCGGTTGTAAACTGGAAGCAGAAGTAGGCAGTCATGATCTCATTTGATCTGATTTGCCGACCTTCTATGAGGACAGGAACTTCCAGGGTCGTTCCTATGAGTGCAACAGCAACTACAATGAAATGAGCTCCTACTTGAGCAGGTGACAATCCTGCAGGATTGAGAGCGGCTGTTGTATGATCTACGACCGAAACAAGTACATTAGGAAACCAGAACTTCATGAAGAGGGGCAAGTACCCTGACTAGTACTTTAAAATTAGTGACTGCATCGTGTCCCTCTTCCTGATCCTCATGTACAGAGGATCTGAGGAGAGAGAGGACATTCGGAGGTCAGAAAGTATGAGATGATGGACGACTGTGACTCCATCTTGGATCGTTACCGCATGAAAAACTGCATGTCCTGCAGCGTGATGGATGGCCACTGGCTGATATATGAGGAACCATACTTCAGAGGCACGATTAGGCCTGGAGAGTACAGGAACTTGGGAACATGGGCATGGGAATGGGCATGGGAATGGGCATGGGAATGGACATGGACATGGGCATGGGCATGGGAATGGGCACGGGAATGGACATGGGAATGGACATGGACATGGACATGGGCATGGGCATGGGAATGGGCATGGGAATGGGAATGGGAATAGGCACGGGAATGGACATGGACATGGGCATGGACATGGGAATGGGCATGGGAATGGGAATGGGAATGGGAATAGGCACGGGAATGGACATGGACATGGGCATGGACATGGGAATGGGAATGGGAATAGGCACGGGAATGGACATGGACATGGGCATGGACATGGGTGATGTAAGAGGTATGAAGTTCATGAGTATGTGGTGTATAATGAATGCCATGTAGTAAATAGCAAGAAAAGTAATTGAATAAAATAATTGAAACCTTTCCTATTAGTTTGATGGTATCATTCATTGTATTTAGGCAGGATACTCCACTCAGAAGCACTTGCCACTGTTTTCCATTTAACTAGGCAAGTCAGTTAAGAACAAATTCTTATTTTCAACGACGGCCTCGGAACAGTGGGTTAACTGCCTGTTCAGGGGCAGAACGACAGCTTTAAAAAAAATCTTGGCAGGTCAGGGACTTGATCTTGCAACCTTTCGGATACTAGTCCAATGCTCTAACCACTAGGCTGCCTTCCACCCCAGTTCTGGGTTCCACGGTGACAATACAATATATATTTTTTTACAATCAATAGAACATGATTCAGTCCCAGTGCTGTGATGCCTGTTTGATTGGTAGATAATCTGATCAAATCAAATCACCCCCAAAAACTGCACCGAATACAACAGGTGTAGACTACAATGAAATGCATACTTACAAGTCCTTAACCAACAGTACTTTAAGGAGTTAAGAAAAAATAAATAAAAATAAGTGTTAAGTGAAAAATAAATTTAAAAAAAGTTTTAAGTGAAAAAGTAAAAATAGAAAAAAATTAAAATAGAAAATAAAAGTAACAAATAATTAAACAGCTGCAGTAAAATAACAAGCGAGGCTATATACAGGGTATTACGGTACAGAGTCAATGTGGAGGCTATATACAGGGTATTACGGTACAGAGTCAATGTGGAGGCTATATACAGGGTATTACGGTACAGAGTCAATGTGGAGGCTATATACAGGGTATTACGGTACAGAGTCAATGTGGAGGCTATATACAGGGTATTACGGTACAGAGTCAATGTGGAGGCTATATACAGGGTATTACGGTACAGAGTCAATGTGGAGGCTATATACAGGGTATTACAGTACAGAGTCAATGTGGAGACTATATACAGGGCATTACTGTACAGAGTCAATGTGGAGGCTATATACAGGGTATTACGGTACAGAGTCAATGTGGAGGCTATATACTGTGTGTTATGGTACAGAGTCAATGTGGAGGCTATATACAGGGTATTACGGTACAGAGTCAATGTGGAGGCTATATACAGGGTATTACAGTACAGAGTCAATGTGGAGTCTATATACAGGGTGTTACGGTACAGAGTCAATGTGGAGGCTATATACAGGGTATTATGGTACAGAGTCAATGTGGAGACTATATACAGGGTGTTACGGTACAGAGTCAATGTGGAGGCTATATACAGGGTATTACGGTACAGAGTCAATGTGGAGGCTATATACAGGGTATTACGGTACAGAGTCAATGTGGAGGCGATATACAGGGTATTACGGTACAGAGTCAATGTGGAGGCTATATACAGGGTATTACGGTACAGAGTCAATGTGGAGGCTATATACAGGGGGTACCGGTACAGAGTCAATGTGGAGGCTATATACAGGGTGTTACGGTACAGAGTCAATGTGGATGCTATATACAGGGGGTACTGGTACAGAGTCAATGTGGAGACTATATACAGGGTGTACCGGTACAGAGTCAATGTGGGGGCTATATACAGGGTATTACGGTACAGAGTCAATGTGGAGGCTATATACAGGGTGTTACGGTACAGAGTCAATGTGGATGCTATATACAGGGTGTTACGGTACAGAGTCAATGTGGAGACTATATACAGGGTGTGGAGGCCGGTACAGAGTCAATGTGGAGGCTATATACAGGGTATTACGGTACAGAGTCAATGTGGAGGCTATATACAGGGGTACCGGTACAGAGTCAATGTGGAGGCTATATACAGGGTGTTACGGTACAGAGTCAATGTGGATGCTATATACAGGGGGTACTGGTACAGAGTCAATGTGGAGGCTATATGAAGGGTGTACCGGTACAGAGTCAATGTGGAGGCTATATACAGGGTGTACCGGTACAGAGTCAATGTGGAGGCTATATACAGGGTGTACCGGTACAGAGTCAATGTGGATGCTATATACAGGGGCACCGGTACAGAGTCAATGTGCGGGGACACCGGTTAGTCGAGGTAGTTGAGGTAATATGTACATGTAGGTAGAGTTAAAGTGACTATGCATAGATTATAAACAGAGAGTAGCATCAGTGTAAAAGATGGGTCTGGGTAGCCATTTGATTAGCTGTTCAGGAGCCTTAGGGCTTGGGGTTGGAAGCTGTTAAGAAGCCAATCAATGACAGATATCAAGGCTTTGTTGACATATGACATAACTAGGCAAAACTGTCTCTACTTTATCACAAAACAAGGTTAACTTCAGGACATATTTCCAGGTGTAAGAATCATTTGGGAAGAAAAGGAATCTCTTTCAGAGACTGTTTTCAGCCACTAGAGGGTGCTCCTACAGGTTCTATGGGTAATGGTCAGGGAGAAGTAGCTATTATAATCACTAATTTGGACCTTCAGGCAGGGTTGGGATCAATTCCATTTAAATTCCAGTCAATTCATGAAGTAAACCTAATTCCTAATTGAAAAATGTTGAAGGTAATTGGAATTTCAGTGCACTTCCTGAATAGATTGGAATTTAAATGGGATTCACCCCAAGCCACCCTTTAGTAGTTGAGTGGATGAGAAATAGCATTTAAAAAAAAAATAGTACATCTTTTTTTTTCATCACTAAAATAACGTATATTTTCTATAGTTTTATACACATTCAAATAAGCTTGTTTAAATCAATGAAAAATGTCCAAATACATTATCATTGAGTTGGCCGACACACTAAGCCCATTGTCCTGGCTGTTGCCTAGTATTGCCAGACAGATAACACAACAATCTATAGAACTATCGATTCCATTGTGTGTTGTGTCAGATTTATTTGCCAACAAACCAACTGTCTTCGTCTTTACTCAATATTTTCATTGACATTTTAACAGACGGATGTCTCTTTACTTTAGTCCATATCAACATGTAGGCTATTAACTGAGCGTTGCTTTTAAGGGCAGGAAGAATGAATGAGAGCCCAACGGTGCCCTTGGCGGGTGTATTCTAATGGTAATAGCTGTTGGTTTGTAGGACATTATGGAACTACAGGAAATCCAACACCCATCTGCCCTCCTCAATGGCTCCTCCACTAATAGTCAACACAGCCCATTATCCTTACATGCCCACTCAATAAAGGACAATCAGTGACTTACCATTAGAATGAAAAAGCGTGTGATATTTCAAAATGTTTTCACAACAGGTTATCTGTCTACCTTAAATAGTAATCTACTAGTAATATAATTTGCTATTATAAAAGTTGTGGTATTTTTCTTATTGGTTCATACTTAAACATTTTGACTTAATAAAGTTTGTTTTGTTTGGTTGCCCTATTCTTAGTGTTCATTAATTGGTAGTCTACCGCTCTCACTCCTGCCGCTGTGAGGGCTCAACCACTCTCACTCCTGCCGCTGTGAGGGCTCAACCACTCTCACTCCTGCCGCTGTGAGGGCTCAACCACTCTCACTCCTGCCGCTGTGAGGGCACAACCACTCTCACTCCTGCCGCTGTGAGGGCTCAACCACTCTCACTCCTGCCGCTGTGAGGGCTCTGGAAAAGCCGAATCTTGTCGACCCCTGATAAAGTCCTGAGGAGCAGATCAGACCATATTCGGATTCTACTTTTGAAGTGAATGAATGTACTACTCTCGCCACGAACCGCGAAGGGGGGTTAGATGTTAAATCAGATTATTGCACAGTGGGGAGGGGTGGAGGAGTGGAGCGAGAGGGTGGGGGCAGGGGGGTAGGTAGTGCCCCATGCATGAGCCTAACATAGAGATGCTTACACACTCCAGCAACACTGTGAGAGAAATGAGGGGAGTCTGGAGTTATGGAAACAAGGAGGACTCGATAGAGAAAGTTTCTTCGAGGATTTGGGAACTGTTGATGGCGCTTGGAATTGGACAACCAATTCAGGAGAAAGTGTTGCTACGTTCGAATTCCGAACAGCACCGGTGAAATCATTTATTTCTGCGGGCCTGTGTTTGGAAGTAGATAACAGCGGAGTAGTAACAACATTGTGGCGAGGAATTCCACCGCTCATTCCGGGAACCTGAGGACGCACGAAGTTTAGTTTAGAACCTGTTGCTTGCGTGCACTTTGGATACTAATTTACTGACTGTGCACAATCTGCTCGGTTCTAAGTGTGGCCTATCAAAGACTGGAAAGTTAGATTTGCTTTAATCTCATTGAGGATTGTAGCCTAGCCTACTATCGCGGAGCAAGTTGTAAGCTTCCATCAAGTGCCATGCATAGCACTTTATTATCAAATATGAGGGATCGGGAAAGTGTCAGATTCAAGACAACAGCATGAAGACATAGACACAAAATAACGTCAATGCTTTCACACAAGTGGGGAAAAAACATCACTCAAAGTATTGAATGCAATTTCGCTCAAACATGAGTTCTTCCGGCGGCAGAAAGGTAGATAGGCTATATGTCGGCGTGTTTGACTTATTTCAATGGAACTGAAATTCGGAAAATAATTTTAAGTAATTTTCCCCAGGAACGAATTGTTCATCTTGCTTCATCTTGCGACACGTTGTAAAAATAGCGTGCACGTTGGGAGTTACGATGCTGGTCTCTTGGGTCACATTTATTCAAGCGTTCCTAATACTGATGGTGAAAGGAGCCGACCAATGGAGCCTCCGGGAGTCCTCTAACTGCGAGCTAAAAAGGAAAGTAAGTCCGCTAATATCACGTCCAATTGAATATAATTCATGTCTTAGCCAACATCTAAGTAAATGAGGCTTTTTTCATCATTTTTAAAATCTCCAGTGGCACTGGGATTTGAGTATCTGAATGTCCACTGTTTAGTTTTAGCCTATACATATGTTAGCCTAAATGATTATTTCTTCACTTTTCATTTCCAAAATGTGTTGTTCTAGGCTACTTCATTCATCCGCGAGTGTAGTCTAATCCACAAATAAGTGTGAACCTCAAAAAGTAGGTCTAGGTGTTTTCCTGTAAAGTTTCTCCATCCTCTAAGAGCGCAGATAATTTCGGATGTTTATTGTGTGAGTCTAGAGCGCTGTCAAGTGTTCTGCTGATAAGACGTTATCAGTCCATTACCGAGCATCAAATGGCCTATCGCACGTAGAATCAAAAGTCTCGGTCAATTTAAATAGCTACATGTTCACACTGTCTATTTGCAGTGGATGAAAACTAGTAGTCATTTTTGTTTATTGCAAGTCTGTTTTTAGACCAGCCAGCTATTAAAATGGTTTGTTTGTCCATGTCTTTGTTTAACTTTAGTGACATATTTTGTAAATGACATCACACACAGACAGACAGACAGACAGACAGACAGACAGACAGACAGACAGACAGACAGACAGACAGACAGACAGACAGACAGACAGACAGACAGACAGACAGACACACACACACACATATTAAGGACATAAGGTTTTGGGTTGACCAAAAATCATGAATGAGGTTTTATAGCCTGTTAATAATACTACAAATTCACTCATGTCTTCTTTCCTCTTTTCCGCATCGGTAGCAAAGTGATCTGAACTCTTTCCTGTGGACCATCAAACGTAACCCTCCGTCCTACTTCTACGGCACGATCCACGTCCCTTACACGCGCGTCTGGGACTTTATCCCAGAGAACTCCAAGAAGGCTTTCCAGGAGAGTAACATGGTTTACTTGGAGCTGGACCTGACGGACCCCTACACCATCTCAGCCCTGACCAGCTGCCAGCTCCTCCCCCAGGGGGGAACCCTACAGGACGTTCTACCCAGAGACATCTACAGACGCCTCAAGAGGCACTTGGAGTACGTCAAGCTCATGATGCCATTCTGGATGACTCCTGACCAGAGGGGTAAAGGCCTCTACGCTGACTACCTGTTTAATGCGATAGCGGGGAACTGGGAGAGGAAGAGGCCTGTGTGGGTGATGTTGATGGTGAACTCGTTGACGGAGGCGGACATTAAGACGAGGGGGGTCCCGGTGTTGGATCTGTACCTGGCCCAGGAGGCAGAGAGGATGAGGAAGAGAACAGGAGCTGTGGAGAAGGTGGAGGAGCAGTGTCACCCACTCAACGGACTCAACTTCTCTCAGGTGAGTCCATCACAAATGGCACCCGGCCTATTTTCTACATAGTGCACTACTTTAGACCAGAGCCCTATGGAACCCTATTCCCTATATAGTGCACTACTTTAGACCAGAGCCCTATGGAAACCTGTTCCCTATATAGTGCACTACTTTAGACCAGAGCTCTATGGAACCCTATTCCCTATATAGTACACTACTTTAGACCACAGCTCTATGGAACCCTATTGCCTATATAGTGCACTACTTTAGACCAGAGCCCTATGGAACCCTATTCCCTACATAGTGCACTACTTTAGACCAGAGCCCTATGGAACCCTGTTCCCTATATAGTGCACTACTTTAGACCAGAGCTCTATGGAACCCTATTCCCTATATAGTGCACTACTTTAGACCAGAGCTCTATGGAACCCTATTCCCTATATAGTACACTACTTTAGACCAGAGCCCTATGGAACCCTATTCCCTATATAGTGCACTACTTTAGACCAGAGCCCTATGGAACCCTATTCCCTATATAGTGCACTACTTTAGACCAGAGACCATCCTAATCTATTAGATATGATTTTAAACCTTCCCAATTTCACATAAATCAAGAACAATGTTTGGATTTCAAGAAAGACCTAAAATCAAATGACATTTTATTCGTCACATGTTTCCTAAACAACAGGTGTAGACGAACAGGGAAATGCTGACTGACAGGTCCTTTTTCAACAATGTAGAGTTAAAGTTTAAATGTTAAATGTGACACATGGAATAAATGCACAGAGAATAACGAATAACAATAACATGGCTATATACAGGAAGTACAAGGTAATAACATGGCTATATACAGGGAGTACCAGGTAATAACATGGTTATATACAGGAAGTACCAGGTAATAACATGGCTATATACAGGGAGTACCAGGTAATAACATGGTTATATACAGGGAGTACCAGGTAATAACATGGTTATATACAGGGAGTACCAGGTAATAACATGGCTATATACAGGCAGTACCAGATAATAACATGGCTATATACAGGGAGTACCAGGTAATAACATGGTTATATACAGGGAGTACCAGGTAATAACATGGTTATATACAGGGAGTACCAGGTAATAATGTGGTTATATACAGGGAGTACCAGGTAATAACATGGTTATATACAGGGAGTACCAGGTGATAATGTGGTTATATACAGGGAGTACCAGGTAATAACATGGCTATATACAGGAGTACCAGGTAATAATGTGGTTATATACAGGGAGTACCAGGTAATAACATGACTATATACAGGGAGTACCAGGTAATAATGTGGTTATATACAGGGAGTACCAGGTAATAACATGGTTATATACAGGGAGTACCAGGTAATAACATGGCTATATACAGGGAGTACCAGGTAATAACATGGTTATATACAGGAGTACCAGGTAATAATGTGGTTATATACAGGAGTACCAGGTAATAACATGGTTATATACAGGGAGTACCAGGTTATAATGAGGTTATATACAGGGAGTACCAGGTAATACCATGGCTATATACAGGAGTACCAGGTAATAACATGGTTATATACAGGGAGTACCAGGTAATAACATGGTTATATACAGGGAGTACCAGGTAATAATGTGGTTATATACAGGGAGTACCAGGTAATAATGTGGTTATATACAGGGAGTACCAGGTAATAATGTGGTTATATACAGGGAGTACCAGGTAATAACATGGTTATATACAGGGAGTACCAGGTAATAATGTGGTTATATACAGGGAGTACCAGGTAATAACATGGTTATATACAGGGAGTACCAGGTAATAATGTGGTTATATACAGGGAGTACGAGGTAATAATGTGGTTATATACAGGGAGTACCAGGTAATAATGTGGTTATATACAGGGAGTACCAGGTAATAACATGGTTATATACAGGGAGTACCAGGTAATAATGTGGTTATATACAGGGACTACCAGTACCGAGTCTTAAAGAGTTCAAGTTTAAATGTTAAACTTGACACATGGAATAAATGCACAGAGAATAACGACAATGACAAATTTGTCATCAGATTGGATCTGATCTTCATCTAAGTCACAACAGACAAACACAGTGCTTTAACTAATAACACACAAAGTATTGTATTTTTCTTGTCTACATTGAATACAATAGAGTGTCAGCTAAAGACGTACAGAAATCTCTGGAACATGCTTCTCTGTTGATGAGTCTACGATACGTGAAACACTAAACATGCTAGCATCTCTGTTGACGAGTCTACGATACGTAAAACACTAAACATTCTAGCATCTCTGTTGACGAGTCTACGATACGTGAAACACTAAACATGCTAGCATCTCTGTTGACAAGTATACAATACGTAAAACACTAAACATGCTAGCATCTCTGTTGACGAGTCTACGATACGTGAAACACTAAACATGCTAGCATCTCTGTTGACGAGTATACGATACGTAAAACACTAAACATGCTAGCATCTCTGTTGACGAGTCTACGATACGTGAAACACTAAACACACTAGCATCTCTGTTGACGAGTATACGATACGTAAAACACTAAACATGCTAGCATCTCTGTTGACGAGTCTACGATACGTGAAACACTAAACACGCTAGCATCTCTGTTGACGAGTCTACAATACATAAAACACTAAACAAGAATGGTGTTCATGGGAGGACACCACGGAAGAAGCGACTGCTGTCCAAAAAAAAAAAACATTGCTGCACGTCTGAAGTTTGCAAAAGTGCCCCTGGATGTTCCACAGCTCTACTGGCAAAATGTTCTGTGGACAGATGAAACTACAGTTGAGTTGTTTGGAAGGATCTTACAACACTATGTGGAGAAAAAGGCACAGCACACCAACATCAAAACCTCATCCCAACTGTAAAGTCTGGTGGAGGGAGGATCAGGGTTTACACAGAAGTAAATTAAGAAAATAATGTCTTCAACAGAAGAAAATACTTCTTCTGGAGTGGCCCAGTCAGAGTCCTGAACTTAACCCGATTGAGATGCCGTGGCATGACCCCAAGAGAGCGGTTCACACCAGTTATCCCAAGAATATTGCTGAACTAAGTATGTGAAGTATGTGAACCCCTCCCATCTATCTCTGAACACCATCCAGTCCCATCCTTCAGCTCTCCTCAACCCTTCCCATCTATCTCTGAACACCATCCAGTCCCATCCTTCAGCTCCCCTCAACCCCTCCCATCTATCTCTGAACACCATCCAGTCCCAGCCTTCAGCTACCCTCAACCTCTCCCATCTATCTCTGAACACCATCCAGTCCCAGCCTTCAGCTCCCCTCAACCCCTCCCATCTATCTCTGAACACCATCCAGTCCTTCAGCTCCCCTCAACCCCTCCCATCTATCTCTGAACACCATCCAGTCCCATCCTTCAGCTCCCCTCAACCCCTCCCATCTATCTCTGAACACCATCCAGTCCCATCCTTCAGCTCCCCTCAACCCCTCCCATCTATCTCTGAACACCATCCAGTCCCAGCCTTCAGCTCTCCTCAACCCCTCCCATCTATCTCTGAACACCATCCAGTCCCATCCTTTAGCTCCCCTCAACCCCTCCCATCTATCTCTGAACACCATCCAGTCCTTCAGCTCCCTCAACCCCTCCCATCTATCTCTGAACACCATCCAGTCCCATCCTTCAGCTCTCCTCAACCCCTCCCATCTATCTCTGAACACCATCCAGTCCCATCCTTCAGCTCTCCTCAACCCCTCCCATCTATCTCTGAATACCATCCAGTCCCATCCTTTAGCTCCCCTCAACCTCTCCCATCTATCTCTGAACACCATCCAGTCCCATCCTTCAGCTCTCCTCAACCCCTCCCATCTATCTCTGAACACCATCCAGTCCCATCCTTCAGCTCTCCTCAACCCCTCCCATCTATCTCTGAACACCATCCAGTCCCATCCTTCAGCTCTCCTCAACCCCTCCCATCTATCTCTGAACACCATCCAGTCCCATCCTTTAGCTCCCCTCAACCTCTCCCATCTATCTCTGAACACCATCCAGTCCCATCCTTTAGCTCCCTCAACCCCTCCCATCTATCTCTGAACACCATCCAGTCCTTCAGCTCCCCTCAACCCCTCCCATCTATCTCTGAACACCATCCAGTCCCATCCTTCAGCTCTCCTCAACCCCTCCCATCTATCTCTGAACACCATCCAGTCCCATCCTTCAGCTCTCCTCAACCCCTCCCATCTATCTCTGAACACCATCCAGTCCCATCCTTTAGCTCCCCTCAACCTCTCCCATCTATCTCTGAACACCATCCAGTCCCATCCTTCAGCTCTCCTCAACCCCTCCCATCTATCTCTGAACACCATCCAGTCCCATCCTTCAGCTCTCCTCAACCCCTCCCATCTATCTCTGAACACCATCCAGTCCCATCCTTCAGCTCTCCTCAACCCCTCCCATCTATCTCTGAACACCATCCAGTCCCATCCTTTAGCTCCCCTCAACCTCTCCCATCTATCTCTGAACACCATCCAGTCCCATCCTTTAGCTCCCCTCAACCCCTCCCATCTATCTCTGAACACCATACAGTCCTTCAGCTCCCCTCAACCCCTCCCATCTATCTCTGAACACCATCCAGTCCCATCCTTCAGCTCTCCTCAACCCCTCCCATCTATCTCTGAACACCATCCAGTCCCATCCTTCAGCTCTCCTCAACCCCTCCCATCTATCTCTGAACACCATCCAGTCCCATCCTTTAGCTCCCCTCAACCCCTCCCATCTATCTCTGAACACCATCCAGTCCCATCCTTCAGCTCTCCTCAACCCCTCCCATCTATCTCTGAACACCATCCAGTCCCAGCCTTCAGCTCCCCTCAACCCCTCCCATCTATCTCTGAACACCATCCAGTCCCATCCTTCAGCTCCCCTCAACCCCTCCCATCTATCTCTGAACACCATCCAGTCCCAGCCTTCAGCTCCCTTCAACCCCTCCCATCTATCTCTGAACACCATCCAGTCCCATCCTTCAGCTCTCCTCAACCCCTCCCATCTATCTCTGAACACCATCCAGTCCCATCCTTCAGCTCTCCTCAACCCCTCCCATCTATCTCTGAACACCATCCAGTTTTGATTTCTATTTGCCATATATTTTTCAAATGTGATGTGACGATTCACAAAAGTTATAAAACGTTCTATTCTCATAGTTTCTACAGATTGTTAATTCAAGATATACATTATTATATTATTGATCGATTGACTTTTCAGATTACCCAGCAGTGCTATCTGCAGAGTTAGCTCAAGGTAAATGTTTATATTCTTTAGCCATTCCTGAACCTGCGACCAAAAACAAGCTACATATGGACAGTACCAAAACAAGTGATCTAATGATTCTGTCTCTTTGCAGAAAATTCTACAGAGCTGGGATGGTTGTATCCCCATAGAGTGCATTTGGAAAGTATTCAGACCCCTTGACCTTTTCCACATTTTGTTACATTACAGCCTTATTCTAAAATATATTAATATTCTAAAATGTATTACGTTGTTTTTCCCCCCTCATCAATGTACACACAATACCCCCAATAATGACATCACAATACCCCATAATGACATCACAATACCCCATAATGTCAAAGCAAAAACTTAAATATGACATTTCCATAAGTATTCAGACCCTTTACTCAGTACTTTGTTGAAGCACCTTTAGCAGCGATTACAGCCTCGAGTCTTCTTGGGTATTAATTTGTTGTTCCCTACCCTCACCGCCTGGGGGTGACCCGTCAAGAAGTCCAGAATCCAGTTGCAAAGGGAGTCTCAGGGTCCTGAGTTTGGTAATGAGTCAGGGACCATGGTGTTGAATGCTGAGCTGTAGTCAATGAACAGCATTATCACATAGGTATTAATTTTGTCCAGGTGGGAGAAGGCCAGTGTGGAGTGCAATAGAGATCATGTCATCTGTGGATCTGTTGGGACGGTATGATAAGTGGATTGGATCCAGGATGATGGTGTTGATGTGAGCCATGACCAGCCTTTTCATAGCATAGCATTTCATAGCTATAGATGTGAGTGCTACGTGGCGATATTTATTTAGGCAGGTTACCTTGGCGTCCTTGGGCAAGGGGACTATGGTAGTCTGCTTGAAAATAAGTTAGTATTACAGACCAGGTCAGGGATAGGTTGAAAATGTCAGTGAAGACATTAGCCAGTTGGTCAGCACATGGTCTGAGTATGCATCCTGGTAATCTGTCTGGCCCAGCGGCCTTGTGAATGTTAACCTGTTTAAAGGTCTTACTCACCTCAGCTACAGAGAGCGAGATCACACAGTCATCCAAAAGTGTTGCTTGACTCGAAGCATAGAATAGCATAGAAGGCATTTTGCTTGTCTGATAGGCTCACGTCGCTAGGCAGCTCTCGGCTGGGTTTTCCTTTGTAATCTGTAATAGTTTGCAGGCCCTGCCACATCCGTCGAGCACCAGAGCCGGTTTAGTAGGATTCAATCTTAGTCCTGTTTTTACACTTTGCCTGAGTGATGGCTTGCTGGAGGCCGTAACAGGATTTCTTATAAGCATATGGATTAGTGTCCTGCTTCTTGAAAGGGGCAGCTCTAGCCTTTAGCTCAATGCGGATGTTGCCTATAATCCATGGCTTCTGGTTGGGTATGTACGTACGATCACTGTGGGAATGACATCAATTAATGAAGCTGGTGACTGATGTGGTCAACTCCTCAGTGTTATCGGACGAAACAAGGAACATATTCCAGTCTGTGCTTGCGAAACATTCCTGTAGCTTAGAGTCATCGAACCACTTCTGTATTGAGCGCATCACTGGTACTTCCTGTTTGAGGTTTTGCTTGTAAGCAGGAAGATAGAGTTATGGACTGATTTGCCAAAGGGAGGACGAGGGAGGGCCTTGTCAGCTTTTCTGTGTGTGGATTAAAGGTGATCAAGAGTTTTGTCACCTGTAGTTGCACAGATGGCATACTGGTAAAAATGAGGTAAAACGGATTTCATTTTCCCTGCAATAAAATCACCGGTCACGAGTAGGTGTGTTTTCTTGTTGGCCCTTATACAACTCTATGGTTATTGCTCTACTGACGAAGGTACACAGCAAATTACCTAGTGTTAATTTTACACTTGTTGCTATAAAATAACCCTGGTGTTGGTTTTAATAACCAGTGTTAAACCAAAACCACACCCATCATTATCATATTTCCCAGCATGCTCTATTGCAGGTTATATTTTTAGAATAGTTTGTTTCAATATCTATGTTTTTTTTCTCATGTACATTGATCGATTAATTAATCTTATGCTGCTCAAATATAAATAACATTTCTCTAAACGAATCCAATCTGTTACTTGGATTTATTGCACCCATTACTGAAATGGTTGTTCCAGTTTAGATGTTTTAGGTAGTCTTATACCTTAGGTCTTCCCAACCCGGCACTCCATCTGAATGCAAGATTGCGGGTGAATAAAAATGGCAAACGCTAGATATCCCCACTCTGGCTGGATTCCAATAGGAAATACACAGTGCTTTGTAAGTGAACATAATGGAACCTGCAGGCCTGATGAGGCCTGTAAAACCATGAGTGTCAGGCCACTGTATTAGGCCGAATGAAATTAAATTTAACACTCTCAGTGTTTATTTAACACCAGAGAATTTGCTGTGTAGGTGTGGTAAGACAGAGGCAGCTGAACAAATATGTTTCTATTCACTGTGTCTTCCGTTATTAAGACAAAAAAATGTAACCTTAATGGTTTTCGTCTGCATTTTGCTCAAAACTACAATTGTTCCATCCTGGGTCTCCGTCAGAGCAGATTTGACCCCGCAATTATATGTGTCCTTCGTAGCACACCGTTACTATGAAATCATGTTAAGTATTGTGGATTTTCTGCTAATACTCCTTTGGAACTAAAGGGATTACACATGGCAATTTACCTTAACACCCAGAAGCCTATGCACTGTTTTTTTTGCTTGAAGCTCTAATCCAGAATCCTCTGGGGATTTGTGTCGCCTCCCATGTTTTTCTTTCCCTTTAACAATAGTAATAATTGAAATGCCATTAAATAATTGTAGGTAAATGTACAAAGCTGCAGGTCTATAAAAAACAGATGAAAAAGGTAATGAATTGAACAGGAGATAATCTGGTGTGTAGGACACAGTTACTGTAAATGTTTCTTCCTGGAATTTGTCTGTTCTTCCAATTCACGTACCAGTTCAAAGAGGGAGTCCAGAGGTGACACTTTGAGCTGTGGTTCATACTTATTGTAAAATAGCAGGGAAGTTAAATTGGTATTAGTAAAGATATAGTAGGCAGCAACAGACATTTTAGTTGGTTTTTAGATATAGTAGAGACAGCAACATATCTATATTCTGGCTGGATGCCCACTCTAGCATGGCAAATGCGAGGAGCTGGCACAGAGCGCACCGGTCTGTGAATGCGCACTGGAGACACAGTGCACATCACCGCATAACATGGTGCCTGACCGGTCACACGCTCCCCACGGTAAGCACTGGGAGTTGGCTCAGGTCTGAACCCTGACTCCGCCAATCTCCCCATGTGCCCCCCCCCACATTTTTTTGGAGCTGTCGCATTGGCTTCTGTTGTTGATCTAACTCCTCGTATCGTCTCTGGCTTCTGTTCAAATCAAATCAAATTTATTTATATAGCCCTTCGTACATCAGCTGATATCTCAAAGTGCTGTACAGAAACCCCCAGCCTAAAACCCCAAACAGCAAACAATGCAGGTGTAGAAGCACGGTGGCAAGGAAAAACTCCCTAGAAAGGCCAAAACCTAGGAAGAAACCTAGAGAGGAACCAGGCTATGTGGGGTGGCCAGTCCTCTTCTGGCTGTGCCGGGTGGAGATTATAACAGAACATGGCCAAGATGTTCAAATGTTCATAAATGACCAGCATGGTCGTATAATAATAAGGCAGAACAGTTGAAACTGGAGCAGCAGCACGGTCAGATGGACAGGGGACAGCAAGGAGTCATCATGTCAGGTAGTCCTGGGGCATGGTCCTAGGGCTCAGGTCCTCCGAGAGAGAGAAAGAAAGAGAGAATTAGAGAGAGCATATGTGGGGTGGCCAGTCCTCCTCTGGCTGTGCCGGGTGGAGATTATAACAGAACATGGCCAAGATGTTGTTGTCCTAACTCGTCGTATCGTCTCTGGCTTCTGTTGTTGTCCTAACTCCTTGTATCGTCTCGGGCTTCCGTTGTTGACTTAACTCTTCGTATCGTCGCCGTTCCTCTCTCGCTGCCTCCATCTGCTCCCTTGGACGGCGATACTCTCCGATACGTCCAGGGTCCTTCTCCATTCAGGATGTCTTCCCATGTCCACTCCTCCTGGCCACGCTGCTTGGTCCGTTTTTGGTGGGATCTTCTGTTACGGCTCTCGCTGGTGGTAGGAAGAGTGGACCAAAGTGCAGCGTGGAAAGTGTTCATGATTCTTTTATTCAAAAACACTTTTTTTTTAAAATAGCGAAAACGAAAGCGCACAGTTCTGTCAGGCTAAGACACTAAACAGAAAACAAGATCCCACAACCGAATGGTGGGAAAAGGGCTGCCTAAGTATGATCCCCAATCAGAGACAACGATAGACAGCTGCCTCTGATTGAGAACCACACTCGGTCAAAAACAAAGAAACAGAAGACATAGAATGTCCCACCCTAGTCGCACCCTGACCTAACCAAACATAGAGAATAATGATTTCTAAGGTCAGGGCGTGACACCTGTATTGACGCTTTGCCTGTTTGATGATTCGTCATAGGGCATAGCAGGATTTCTTATGAGATTTTGTTTTAGAGTCCCTCTCCTTGAAAGTGTCAGCTCTAGCCTTTAGCTCAGTGCGGATTTTGCCTGTAATCCTTGGCTTCTGGTTGGGGTATGTACAGTCACTGTGGGGACGAAGTCATCGATGCACTTATTGATGAAGCCATTGACTGATGTGGTGTACTCCTCAATGCCATCGGAGGAATCCCGGAACATATTCCAGTCTGTGATAGCAAAGCAGTCCTGTAGTTTAGCATCTGCTTCATCTGACCACGTTTTTATTGATCTAGTCACTGGTACTTCCTGCTTTAATTTTTGTTTGTAAGCAGGAATCAGGAGGATATAATTATTTTCCAAATGGAGGGCGAGGGAGAGCTTTGTACACGTCTCTGTGTGTGGAGTAAAGGTGGTCCAGAGTTTTTTCTGGTTGCACATTTAACATGCTGATAGAAATTTGGTAGAACAGATTTAAGTTTTCCTGCATTAAAGTCTCCAGCTACTAGGAGCGCCGCCTCTGGGTGAGTGTTTTTTTGTTTGCTTATGGCGGAATACAGCTCATTCATTGCTGTCTTAGTGCCAGCTGCTGACTGCGGTGGTATGTAAAACAGCTACAAAAAATACAAATGAACACACTATCTACCTAGAGAGTTGTCTACAGCTTATCATGAGATACTCTACCTCAGGCAAGCAATAGCGCAAGACTTCCTTAGATATCGGCACCAGCTGTTATTTACAAAAATACATAGTCCGCCACCTCTGGTCTTATTAGACGCTGCTGTTCTATCCTGCCACTGCGTATAACCAGCCAGCTGTATGTTGATACTGTCGTTGTTCAGCCACGTCTCCGTGAAGCACAAGATGTTACAGTTTTTAATGTCCCGTTGGTAGTTTGATCTTCTGCGTAGCTCATCGATTTTGTTCTCCAAAGATTGCACGTTTGCTAGAAGAATGGAAGGAAGTGGGGGTTTATTCGGTCGCCTACGGATTCTCAGAAGGCAAAACTCTTCATGCAAATCCCAGGGATCTGGGCCTATTCCCGAAAAAGCAGTATATCGCGTTGGGCTCGTCAGACTCGTTAAAGGAAAAAAAAGGATTCTGCCAGCCCGTGAAGAGTAATCGCAGTCCTGATGTCCAGAAGTTATATTCGGTCATAAGAGACGGTAGAGGCAACATTATGTACAAAATAAGTTTCAAAAAAGAAGTCAACGCAAATAAATAAACAAACAAAAAAACACAATCGTTTGGGGGCACATAAAACATCTGCCTTCTTCTCCTGCACCATTTTACACTGGGACCTTCCATTAATCCATTAACACTGGGACCTTCCATTAATCCATTTTACACTGGGACCTTCCATTAATCCATTAACACTGGGACCTTCCATTAATCCATTAACACTGGGACCTTCCATTAATCCATTTTACACTGGGACCTTCCATTAATCCATTAACACTGGGACCTTCCATTAATCCATTAACACTGGGACCTTCCATTAATCCATTAACACTGGGACCTTCCATTAATCCATTAACACCGGGACCTTCCATTAATCCATTTTACTCTGGGACCTTCCATTAATCCATTAACACTGGGACATTCCATTAATCCATTATACACTGGGACCTTCCATTAATCCATTAACACTGGGACATTCCATTAATCCATTAACACTGGGACATTCCATTAATCCATTTTACACTGGGACCTTCCATTAATGTTGGAGTGTTCCGTTAACCCATAAATGGAATGCAATCAGGTTTTAGGTCTGGCCACAGCACTGTTTCAGCAGCACTGAAGGTTTTAAATGACATCCACTGTGCTCTTGACAAGAAGTTACATTGTGTGTCTTTATTGATTTGTCGAAGGCATTTGCCACCGTGGACCGTGCTTTGTTAGTGCAAAGGTTAAAATGTTGTGGAATTACTGGTCATGCTCTAGATTTATAAACAAATTACATCACGAAGGTACACCATGTGTGATGGCGGATGGTTGTAATAGAATAGTCCATAGAAGTGTGCTCAGGTGTTCCCGGAATGTTCTATTTTGGGCCCACTGTTGTTCATTTTGTATATCAACAACATTGGGGATCTTATTGAAACAACGGATGTTCATTTTTATGCAGATGATACTGTTCTGTATTCAAGTGGTAGTAGTTGATCTTTAGCTTTTGAAAATGCCCAAAGAGCATTTAACATCATACAACTTGTATGATTTAAAGCTGGTTCTAAATTCAGGTAAAACAAAATGCATGGTATTTTCAAATGCCAGGCATGTTACTAATCATGTCATTGCTACATTGGCTGGACATACTATAGAGCAAGTTAAAGTCTACAAATATTTGGGTGTGTGGGTTGATGATAAGCTGAGCTTCACTGTTCATGTAGAGAACTTGATAAGGAAGCTCAAGTTGAGAATAGGTTTTTATTATCAGCATAAGGCTTGTTGTTCTCTGGAGGCCAGGAAGGAGCTGGTATGATGTACATTACTGGCATCAGGCTTGTTGTTCTCTGGAGGCCAGGAAGGAGCTGGTACGATGTACATTACTGGCATCAGGCTTGTTGTTCTCTGGAGGCCAGGAAGGAGCTGGTACGATGTACATTACTGGCATCAGGCTTGTTGTTCTCTGGAGGCCAGGAAGGAGCTGGTATGATGTACATTACTGGCATCAGGCTTGTTGTTCTCTGGAGGCCAGGAAGGAGCTGGTATGATGTACATTACTGGCATCAGGCTTGTTTTTCTCTGGAGGCCAGGAAGGAGCTGGTACGATGTACATTACTGGCGGCTTTAGATTGTAGTGATGTTATATATATGCAGGCCTCAACCACGACCCTGAGACCACTTGATTCAGTGTACCATGCAGCCCTCAGGTACATTACAAATCAAACGTCTTACAGTGCTTTTGGCTGGTCTTCGATGACCTTGCGTAGGCTTAAACACTGGTATACACTGATTTATAAGGCCATTTGGGGTAAAATGCCATTTTCTCTCTGTTCTTTTGTAGTCAGGTTCGGTAAATAAATATCAATTACGGTCCCATTCTCATTTGCTTCGAACAGAACCAAAAATTAGAACAGGTCATGGTAGAAATAGTTTAAGTTACTCAGCTTAAATTTGATGATCTAGTTTCGTTGGTGGAGTTTAAACACTAGATCGATGTATATATCACAGAAGAGTGTAATGATCTAGGTGTAGTTGGGTGCGAAGTCAGACACAGGAAGCAGAGAGTTCAGGGTAGTGCTATTTAATGCACAAACGATGAACATAAGCCAACCCCACGAAACACAGGGCGCACAACAAAACAAATGCCCCAAACACGGGGACTTAAAACCGTCCAGCAAAACCCCACGAAATGGGAAACACGTTAACCTCAAATGTGCACACTAGTTTTACAAACAATCCCGCACAACGAGCAGGCTGGCTAACATAGCCCGACTAATCAGCCTAAAACACAAAACAGGTGAAACCAATAAACAGAAAGGGGAGAAAGGATCAGTGGCAGCTAGTAGGCCGGTGACGACGACCGCCGAGCGCCACCCGAACAGGGAGGGGAGCCACCTTCGGTAGGAGTCATGACAAAGAGTGTAATCTGTGGACTCCCTTACCAACAACAAAAAAAAAACACATGAAAAAGTTAGACAAAAAAAAGTGGTTTTCGGACAGGTTTCTTCTGTATTCCTGGACAATTGGTACCTGCATCTGATGGTCAGTCTCAGAGGAGGGAGAGAGCAGCAGACTGAGGGTCAGTCTCAGCAGAGGGAGAGAGCAGCAGACTGAGGGTCAGTCTCAGCAGAGGGAGAGAGCAGCAGACTGAGGGTTCATCTCAGCAGAGGGAGAGAGCAGCAGACTGAGGGTCAGTCTCAGCAGAGGGAGAGAGCAGGAGACTGAGGGTTCATCTCAGCAGAGGGAGAGAGCAGCAGACTGAGGGTCAGTCTCAGCAGAGGGAGAGAGCAGCAGACTGAGGGTCCGTCTCTCAACATCCCTCCTCTCCCTTTCGTCCACTGACTCTGACCAAAAAGGACACCGTCTTCCAGCTGATGGTGAAACTCGAGTCGCACTGCATTATTTCCGCCTCATGCACAAATTCATGTTGTTACTCCTATGAACAGAGAAAATGAAATTTCACAGCATCTCTTTGTTGTATTGGTTGACAGTCTCTCTCTAGTCGTGGGTTTAACATCTCACAGCATCTCTTTGTTGTATTGGTTGACAGTCTCTCTCTAGTCGTGGGGTTTAACATCTCACAGCATCTCTTTGTTGTATTGGTTGACAGTCTCTCTCTAGTCGTGGGTTTAACATCTCACAGCATCTCTTTGTTGTATCGGTTGACAGTCTCTCTCTAGTCGTGGGTTTAACATCTCACAGCATCTCTTTGTGGTATTGGTTGACAGTCTCTCTCTAGTCGTGGGTTTAACATCTCACAGCATCTCTTTGTTGTATTGGTTGACAGTCTCTCTCTAGTCGTGGGGTTTAACATCTCACAGCATCTCTTTGTGGTATTGGTTGACAGTCTCTCTCTAGTCGTGGGTTTAACATCTCACAGCATCTCTTTGTTGTATTGGTTGACAGTCTCTCTCTAGTCGTGGGTTTAACATCTCACAGCATCTCTTTGTTGTATTGGTTGACAGTCTCTCTCTAGTCGTGGGTTTAACATCTCACAGCATCTCTTTGTTGTATTGGTTGACAGTCTCTCTCTAGTCGTGGGTTTAAAACGTTTAACATCTCACAGCATCTCTTTGTTGTATCTTTCCTTTATGTTGCTACGTTACTGCAGACACGGTAATCTGAGCCATCTGATTGGCCAGCGGTAGGCCTATAGTACACTTGATTTCCTCTCTGGGTCCACCGGGAAGGAAGAGTTTGAACCTGCAGACACATGAAATGGTTCAAAATGGGAAAACTTCACCTTTATCATTGGGTTTTGTACAGAAATATTTGGCGATCGCCTAGAAATGCCTTCGCCATCGACCGGTTGGTGAACACTGACATAGAAGGTAATAGGAAATCCCAGGACATAGTGTCTGTGATACTGTAATGAGCTCACATAACTAGCTAGCCGTCACTAACTAGCTGGATATTCAATTCCCAACTACTTCTGTACGTACAGTATTCATAGACACCCATTTTGGATCAGATTCTTGCTTTTACAAACCTCATAATTCCTGAAGTCACCTATTTACTGTTTATGTCAAATTGTTTTGGTTGTCCTGACCAGAAAATTGTAAAAACTCTTCGTAGTGTTTTATAAAACACTAAATATAAAGGGCTGAACATGCAGATAAATGAAAGTCAGATCAACGAAAAGAGGATTTTTTTGCTGGGTTCCTGGGACTGATAGGGTTTAAACAAGCAGATCTATCCCACTGGGCACACTGGTTGAATCAACGTTGTTTCTGACGGTCATTTCAATAAAATGAACATTGGACCAACGTGGAATAGATGTTGAATTGACATCTGGGCCCGTGGGATGTCTTCATTTGACCGTGATCCAATAACATGACCCCCCCATAAAATTATTCTGGCCATTGTGCTTCTACACCTGCATTTGCTTGCTGTTTGGGGGTTTTAGGCTGGGTTTCTGTACAGCATTTTGAGATATCAGCTGATGTACGAAGGGCTATATAAATACATTTGATTTGATTTGATTCATTGTTTCGGAAATGTCACGCAAGATCATTCCCTTGTCCAGCATTTGGGACTTTTAGATGTGGACCTCTTTATTCCATCAGTGGAAACACTGCTACTGCCAAATGTTAACCCCATCTTTTTCACATGAGGAGAATAAACATTATTTCAACCCCACATGTCTGCAATTCCACATGTAAAAAGTTATTCCACGTGTAAAAGTTATTCCACATGTAAAGGTTATTCCACATGTAAAAGGTTATTCCACATGTAATGGTTATTCCATGTGTAAAAGGTTATTCCACATGTAAAGGTTATTCCACGTGTAAAAGGTTATTCCACATGTAAAGATTATTCCACATGTAACAGTTATTCCACGTGTAAAAGGTTATTCCACATGTAAAAGGTTATTCCGCATGTAAAGGTTATTCCACATGTAACAGTTATTCCACATGTAACAGTTATTCCACGTGTAAAAGGTTATTCCACATGTAAAGGTTATTTCACATGTAAAAGGTTATTCTGCATGTAAAGGTTATTCCACATGTAAAATGTTATTCCACATGTAAAGGTTATTCCACATGTAAAAGTTATTCCACATGTAAAAGGTTATTCCACATGTAACGGTTATTCCACGCGTAAAAGGTTATTCCACATGTAAAGGTTATTCCACATGTAAAAGTTAGGTTTTTCACATGTGAAGTTTTCTAACATGCAAACCTACAAATTTGGTTCTCACATGTGATTGATTTACACATGTGATTGATTTACAAATGTAATTGATTTACATATGTGAAATTCCAATTCCACGTGTGAAAGTAAAGATTTTCACGTGTTTTTTTTTTTATCATCATGTGAAACGGCAAATTTCAGATGTGATTTGAAAATTATGTTATTCTCCTCCTCCTCACATGTGAGAAGGTGGTGTTTTAACATGTGAACTCAAAATGTAACACATGGGCCAAAACATGTGATTTTATTTTTAGGTGCTGAAGAGCCCAGTAATGAATGTGTCTCTTCCTCCCGTCAGTGTAAGTAATGGTTTTGAAGGAATGTTCAAGTCTTCATTACCGAGCTGAGAATGGGCCTTATGATGTCATCGTGGTGTCTAGGTGCTATCGTTTCCTCCTCTCTGGTTTGACTGGATTCTACTCACACTTTACCTAAAGGTGATGCCGGTGGATTTTGGAGACATTTGCTGAATCGCTCTCAATTCAATTTGTCAGAAGTTGCTTTACTGTTCAAGCCAACTGGTATGCAAATTACATTATAAATATTCCCTTACCTTTGATGATCTACATCAGAAAGCACTCCCAGGAATCCCAGGTCAACAATAAATGTTTGTCTTGTTCGAAAATGTCCGTTATTTATGTCCAAATACCTTCTTTTGTTAGCGCGTTTGGTATACATATCCAAATGCTAATTCTGGTCGGCGTTATATCGGACAAAAACTTCAAAAAAGTGATATTAGCGGTCGAAGAAACATTTTAAACTAAGTACAGAATCAATCATTAGGATGTTTTTAACATATAGCTTCTTTAAAGTTCCAACCGGAGTATTCCTTCTAGTCTTCGTGAGCCGTGGAACGCAAGTGACTACCATGAGGAAAAAGTGGGATCACAAAATGCAACATCATTCATATCTCAAGGGGATTTCATTGGGGACTCTGGTGAATACATACAAGCTCAGATTTCTGACTTCCTGTTTTGATTTCAACTCAGGATTTTGCCTGCCAATATGAGTTCTGTTATACTCACAGACATCATTCAAACAGAGATGCCGGAGAGACTAGGTGTGGGCGGATGGATGGACGTCAGAGAGATGTCGGAGAGACTATGTGTGGATGGAGAGACTATGTGTGGACGGATGGATGGACGTCAGAGAGATGTCGGAGAGACTGTGTGGACGGATGGATGGACGTCAGAGAGATGTCGGAGAGACTATGTGTGGATGGAGAGACTATGTGTGGACGGATGGATGGACGTCAGAGCGATGTCGGAGAGACTACGTGTGGACGGATGGATGGACGTCAGAGAGATGTCGGAGAGACTACGTGTGGACGGATGGATGGACGTCAGAGAGACTACGTGTGGACGGATGGATGGACGTCAGAGAGATGTCGGAGAGACTATGTGTGGACGGATGGATGGACGTCAGAGAGATGTCGGAGAGACTGCGTGTGGACGGATGGATGGACGTCAGAGAGACTATGTGTGGACGGATGGATGGACGTCAGAGAGATGTCGGAGAGACTGCGTGTGGACGGATGGATGGACGTCAGAGAGACTATGTGTGGACGGATGGATGGACGTCAGAGCGATGTCGGAGCGACTATGTGTATCTGGATGGATGGACGTCAGAGAGATGTCGGAGAGACTGCGTGTGGACGGATGGATGGACGTCAGAGAGATGTCGGAGAGACTATGTGTATCTGGATGGATGGACGTCAGAGAGATGTCGGAGAGACTGTGTATCTGGATGGATGGACGTCAGAGAGATGTCGGAGAGACTATGTATATCTGGATGGATGGACGTCAGAGCGATGTCGGAGAGACTACGTGTGGACGGATGGATGGACATCAGAGAGATGTCGGAGAGACTACGTGTGGACGGATGGATGGACGTCAGAGAGACTACGTGTGGACGGATGGATGGACGTCAGAGAGATGTCGGAGAGACTGCGTGTGGACGGATGGATGGACGTCAGAGAGATGTCGGAGAGACTATGTGTGGACGGATGGATGGACGTCAGAGAGATGTCGGAGAGACTATGTATATCTGGATGGATGGACGTCAGAGCGATGTCGGAGCGACTATGTGTATCTGGATGGATGGACGTCAGAGAGATGTCGGAGAGACTGCGTGTGGACGGATGGATGGACGTCAGAGAGACTATGTATATCTGGATGGATGGACGCCAGAGAGATGTCGGAGAGACTATGTGTATCTGGATGGATGGACGTCAGAGAGATGTCGGAGAGACTATGTGTATCTGGATGGATGGACGTCAGAGAGATGTCGGAGAGACTATGTATATCTGGATGGATGGACGTCAGAGAGATGTCGGAGAGACTATGTGTATCTGGATGGATGGACGTCAGAGAGATGTCGGAGAGACTATGTGTATCTGGACGGGCTCCTCTTCCCTATACTGCCATGGGCCTTTTCAGCTTGTTGAGCTCAGATCAGGACTTAATAGCCTCCGTATTACCGTCAGGTCATGTAAAAGCCGCGTGGGGAAGCTGGCTCAGCGCTTATGCTACTGCAGTACTGCAGAGAGCAGGCATTGATGAACATCAGTCCTGTTAGACAGGGAGGGAGAGAGAGAGGGGGGAGTTAGACAGGGAGAGAGATGGAGAGTTAGACAGGGAGAGAGATGAAGAGTTAGACAGGGAGAGAGATGAACGTGTTAGACAGGGAGAGAGATGAACGTGTTAGACAGGGAGAGAGATGAACGTGTTAGACAGGGAGAGAGATGGAGAGTTAGACAGGGAGAGAGATGAAGAGTTAGACAGGGAGAGAGATGAAGAGTTAGACAGGGAGAGAGATGAAGAGTTAGACAGGGAGCGAGATGAAGAGTTAGACAGGGAGAGAGATGGAGAGTTAGACAGGGAGAGAGATGAACGTCTTAGACAGGGAGAGAGATGAACGTGTTAGACAGGGAGAGAGATGAACGTGTTAGACAGGGAGAGAGATGAAGAGTTAGACAGGGAGAGAGATGAACGTGTTAGACAGGGAGAGAGATGAACGTGTTAGACAGGGAGAGAGATGGAGAGTTAGACAGGGAGAGAGATGAAGAGTTAGACAGGGAGCGAGATGAAGAGTTAGACAGGGAGAGAGATGAAGAGTTAGACAGGGAGAGAGATGAAGAGTTAGACAGGGAGAGAGATGAAGAGTTAGACAGGGAGAGAGATGAACGTGTTAGACAGGGAGAGAGATGGAGAGTTAGACAGGGAGAGAGATGAAGAGTTAGACAGGGAGAGATGAACGTGTTAGACGGAGCGAGATGAAGAGTTAGACAGGGAGCGAGATGAAGAGTTAGACAGGGAGAGAGATGAACGTGTTAGACAGGGAGAGAGATGAAGAGTTAGACAGGGAGCGAGATGAAGAGTTAGACAGGGAGAGAGATGAAGAGTTAGACAGGGAGAGAGATGAAGAGTTAGACAGGGAGAGAGATGAAGAGTTAGACAGGGAGAGAGATGAAGAGTTAGACAGGGAGAGAGATGAAGAGTTAGACAGGGAGAGAGATGAACGTGTTAGACAGGGAGAGAGATGAACGTGTTAGACAGGGAGAGAGATGAAGAGTTAGACAGGGAGAGAGATGAAGAGTTAGACAGGGAGAGAGATGAAGAGTTAGACAGGGAGAGAGATGAAGAGTTAGACAGGGAGAGAGATGAACGTGTTAGACAGGGAGAGAGATGAAGAGTTAGACAGGGAGAGAGATGAAGAGTTAGACAGGGAGAGAGATGAAGAGGACTAGTATAATTACAATACATGCTTACTTACTTAGGCCTGTCCTTGCCAGGTGCTGGGAAGTCGAGTCTTACTTACTTAGGCCTGTCCATGCCAGGTGCTGGGAAGTCGAGTCTTACTTACTTAGGCCTGTCCATGCCAGGTGCTGGGAAGTCGAGTCTTACTTACTTAGGCCTGTCCATGCCAGGTGCTGGGAAGTCGAGTCTTACTTACTTAGGCCTGTCCATGTCAGGTGCTGGGAAGTCGAGTCTTACTTACTTAGGCCTGTCCATGCCAGGTGCTGGGAAGTCGAGTCTTACTTACTTAGGCCTGTCCATGCCAGGTGCTGGGAAGTCGAGTCTTACTTACCTAGGCCTGTCCATGCCAGGTGCTGGGAAGTCAAGTCTTACTTACTTAGGCCTGTCCATGCCAGGTGCTGGGAAGTCAAGTCTTACTTACTTAGGCCTGTCCATGCCAGGTACTGGGAAGTCGAGTCTTACTTACTTAGGCCTGTCCATGCCAGGTGCTGGGAATTCGAGTCTTACTTACTTAGGCCTGTCCATGCCAGGTGACTGGGAAGTCGAGTCTTACTTACTTAGGCCTGTCCATGTCAGGTGCTGGGAAGTCAAGTCTTACTTACTTAGGCCTGTCCATGTCAGGTGCTGGGAAGTCGAGTCTTACTTACTTAGGCCTGTCCATGCCAGGTGCTGGGAAGTCGAGTCTTACTTACTTAGGCCTGTCCATGCCAGGTGCTGCGAAGTCGAGTCTTACTTACTTAGGCCTGTCCATGCCAGGTGCTGGGAAGTCGAGTCTTACTTACTTAGGCCTGTCAATGTCAGGTGCTGGGAAGTCGAGTCTTACTTACTTAGGCCTGTCCATGCCAGGTGATGGGAAGTCGAGTCTTACTTACTTAGGCCTGTCCATGCCAGGTGCAGGGAAGTCGAGTCTTACTTACTTAGGCCTGTCCATGCCAGGTGCTGGGAAGTCGAGTCTTACTTACTTAGGCCTGTCCATGCCAGGTGCTGGGAGGTCGAGTCTTACTTACTTAGGCCTGTCCATGCCAGGTGCTGGGAAGTCGAGTCTTACTTACTTAGGCCTGTCCATGCCAGGTGCTGGGAAGTCGAGTCTTACTTACTTAGGCCTGTCCATGCCAGGTGCTGGGAAGTCGAGTCTTACTTACTTAGGCCTGTCCATGCCAGGTGCAGGGAAGTCGAGTCTTACTTACTTAGGCCTGTCCATGCCAGGTGCTGGGAAGTCGAGTCTTACTTACTTAGGCCTGTCCATGCCAGGTGCTGGGAAGTCGAGTCTTACTTACTTAGGCCTGTCCATGCCAGGTGCTGGGAAGTCGAGTCTTACTTACTTAGGCCTGTCCATGCCAGGTGCTAGGAAGTCGAGTCTTACTTACTTAGGCCTGTCCATGCCAGGTGCAGGGAAGTCGAGTCTTACTTACTTAGGCCTGTCCATGCCAGGTGCTGGGAAGTCGAGTCTTACTTACTTAGGCCTGTCCATGCCAGGTGCAGGGAAGTTGAGTCTTACTTAATTAGGCCTGTCCATGCCAGGTGCTGGGAAGTCGAGTCTTACTTACTTAGGCCTGTCCATGCCAGGTGCTGGGAAGTCGAGTCTTACTTACTTAAATCAAATCAAATCAAATCAAATCAAATTTTATTTGTCACATACACATGGTTAGCAGATGTTAATGCGAGTGTAGCGAAATGCTTGTGCTTCTAGTTCCGACAATGCAGTAATAACGAGCAAGTAATCTAACTAACAATTCCAAAAAAAAAACTACTGTCTTATACACAGTGTAAGGGATAAAGAATATGTACATAAGGATATATGAATGAGTGATGGTACAGAGCAGCATAGGCAAGATACAGTAGATGATATCGAGTACAGTATATACATATGAGATAAGTATGTAAACCAAGTGGCATAGTTAAAGTGGCTAGTGATACATGTATTACATAAGGATGCAGTCGATGATATAGAGTACAGTATCAACGTATGCATATGAGATGAACAATGTAGGGTAAGTAACATTATATAAGGTAGCATTGTTTAAAGTGGCTAGTGATATATTTACATAATTTCCCATCAATTCCCGTGATTAAAGTGGCTGGAGTAGAGTCAGTGTCATTGACAGTGTGTTGGCAGTAGCCACTCAATGTTAGTGGTGGCTGTTTAACAGTCTGATGGCCTTGAGATAGAAGCTGTTTTTCAGTCTCTCGGTCCCAGCTTTGATGCACCTGTACTGACCTCGCCTTCTGGATGACAGCGGGGTGAACAGGCAGTGGCTCGGGTGGTTGATGTCCTTGATGATCTTTATGGCCTTCCTGTAGCATCGGGTGGTGTAGGTGTCCTGGAGGGCAGGTAGTTTGCCCCGGTGATGCGTTGTGCAGACCTCACTACCCTCTGGAGAGCCTTACGGTTGAGGGCGGTGCAGTTGCCATACCAGGCGGTGATACAGCCCGCCAGGATGCTCTCGATTGTGCATCTGTAGAAGTTTGTGAGTGCTTTTGGTGACAAGCCGAATTTCTTCAGCCTCCTGAGGTTGAAGAGGCGCTGCTGCGCCTTCCTCACGATGCTGTCTGTGTGAGTGGACCAATTCAGTTTGTCTGTGATGTGTATGCCGAGGAACTTAAAACTTGCTACCCTCTCCACTACTGTTCCATCGATGTGGATGGGGGGTGTTCCCTCTGCTGTTTCCTGAAGTCCACAATCATCTCCTTAGTTTTGTTGACGTTGAGTGTGAGGTTATTTTCCTGACACCACACTCCGAGGGCCCTCACCTCCTCCCTGTAGGCCGTCTCGTCGTTGTTGGTAATCAAGCCTACCACTGTTGTGTCGTCCGCAAACTTGATGATTGAGTTGGAGGCGTGCATGGCCACGCAGTCGTGGGTGAACAGGGAGTACAGGAGGGGCTCAGAACGCACCCTTGTGGGGCCCCAGTGTTGAGGATCAGCGGGGAGGAGATGTTGTTGCCTACCCTCACCACCTGGGGGCGGCCCGTCAGGAAGTCCAGTACCCAGTTGCACAGGGCGGGGTCGAGACCCAGGGTCTCGAGCTTGATGACGAGCTTGGAGGGTACTATGGTGTTGAATGCCGAGCTGTAGTCGATGAACAGCATTCTCACATAGGTATTCCTCTTGTCCAGATGGGTTAGGGCAGTGTGCAGTGTGGTTGAGATTGCATCGTCTGTGGACCTATTTGGGCGGTAAGCAAATTGGAGTGGGTCAAGGGTGTCAGGTAGGGTGGAGGTGATATGGTCCTTGACTAGTCTCTCAAAGCACTTCATGATGACGGATGTGAGTGCTACGGGCGGTAGTCGTTTAGCTCAGTTACCTTAGCTTTCTTGGGAACAGGAACAATGGTGGCCCTCTTGAAGCATGTGGGAACAGCAGACTGGTATAGGGATTGGTTGAATATGTCCGTAAACACACCGGCCAGCTGGTCTGCGCATGCTCTGAGGGCGCGGCTGGGATGCCGTCTGGGCCTGCAGCCTTGCGAGGGTTAACACGTTTAAATGTCTTACTCACTTCGGCTGCAGTGAAGGAGAGACCGCATGATTCCGTTGCAGGCCGTGTCAGTGGCACTGTATTGTCCTCAAAGCGGGCAAAAAAGTTATTTAGTCTGCCTGGGAGCAAGACATCCTGGTCCGTGACTGGGCTGGGTTTCTTCCTGTAGTCCGTGATTGATTGTAGACCCTG